>NC_072735.1:72108235-72408235 GCF_026930045.1 Uloborus diversus | reverse complement strand
GCTAATTTGCAAAACTGCTTTTTTTTTTTTTCAAACCTTTCATTGACTAGACTATCATTGGTTTTAGTCTATTTGATTTGTTATAACCCGTGATGATTCTAGTTGTTTCTTTTTTGGAACTGCATAGAAGGATGATACTGCATTTAATTTATGTAGTAAACATCTTCTTTTTCATCTTCTTTGCTAATACTCACTGACCTAAAATCAGTTCAGGTCCATGAGTCCATTAATCCTCAATCTCTAAAAACACCAGATTAGGTTTATCCAGTGTGTCCTCGTGCGACAAGTCAACACAATACAACAGTGCTGGTGCTTCGCACTGACCTTATTTTCAATAGACTTGGTGCACCCCGAGAAACCTTAAACGCCCTGGTAGAATTTTATAGACCTTAGGTGACTAGAAGAGAACCAAAACAAAGCTGTCTGGTCTTGCCTGTCACATTCAAAGGCAAGAGCACCACCATTGCCAGAGGCATAACACCAAGGATGGGATTGCGGTTGCTTCCAGGAGTTGTTAACTAGTGCCCTACTTCTGGAAAAAAAAATTTAAAAATTTTTTTTTTGAAACCTTATTTTTTGAATCAAATTAAGGTAAGGCACCGTTAGTGGCTACTACTGAAGCACTTTGAAGCACTGCCAATACCGTTGTGTTAATCTGAAAAACTAATTTTTCACTTGAATGTGTTAATTGACTGGTTGAACTACCCTACTTTCCTAACTTTTTGGTAAAAATTTTTGAGACGGAAGTGTTTAAAAAAACTGTAACCATACTTTTTTCTTGCAAAATGTAAGAAATAATGTATATAACGATAGAGAAGTGCTCTTTCTTTAGAATAATCCACCTTTTCCTTATATAGCTTTAAGGCTATTCTAATCCCTTATCGTTAATTCTTCTTGTGTTTCATTGGAGTTAATCCCTTAAGCTCATTTGTTGCAAGAAATGATTAAAAGACTTTTTTTTCCTTGAGCTAGATTTGTCTTCCATTTCTGATAATTAGATAGCATTATGTGCATTGTGTAGCATATGGCAGATGTATATTCCTTTGTGTTTTGTGAACATTGTTTTAAGAATTAATTAAAGGATATGAAAATATTTAAGTATGTTAATGTTATTGGTAGTAAAGAAAATTTGTCATGATAAATAAATTTTTTAATTCATTAATATTCGAGAGCTGAAGTATATAAAAATTAAAAAAAAGTTTTTAGTAAAAACAAAATCTGCTTTAGATGCATATTCTACAGTGGGAAGGTAAACGCAGTATCTGTAGCAGTAAGTTTTTGACATCTGTGAAGAAACTTGTTCTGGATTCTGTACAAATAGGGAAATGTTGGAATTTGACATTTTTTTCGTGCTTTAGTTTCAGCGGAAACAAAATGAGCAAGCCTGTAAAATAGAGCTAGAGTGCTATAGATGACAAAAATACAAAAAAAAAAAAAAAAAACCGAGCTGATGTCTGCATCACATGACTTCCTCTTATGCTAATTTTATGATTGTGCCTTGGAGTAAACAAAGAAACACTTTAAAGATATTTTTTTCCCCAAGTTTGTTGCGAACCGAAGCAAAAAGACGTTTTATACAGATTAATTTTCCCAATATTGGACATTTTAATATGATTCAATGGTTAACTCTATAAATATTGCCAATGATGGCCAAAATGAAACCAGATTTTAAAAAAAAAAAAAAAAAAAAGAAAAACTGCCAAATTTGTCGCCAAGTTGGTAACAAATTTTGGCGACCAGAATTTTAGGTCATTATATTGCCAAGTGTTTGCTAAATCATAACACCACTGAATTTGCTTGCCATTTGAATTTGCATTGAAATTAACAATGATTTCCCCTCATAAAGGTGTAAAAGACCCCCTTTGGAACATCCAAATGCAACCAAAAGGGGAAGTGCACAACTAGACCTAGTTGCATAGACCTAGACCTAGTTTCCTAGTGCACAACTAGACCTCACTAGGAGTCTACGTACCAAATTTTCACTTTCTAGGACATACCTTTTTTGAGTTATGCGAGATACATACGCACATAAGCACATACATGCATACGTACATACGAACGTCACCAGAAAACTCGATGTAATTAATATCCACATGTTTGTTGGGTCGCAAAAAAAACTCAATATTTATTTGGATGCGAGCAAAATGGAAATTAAGCCCGAATTTTAGGGTGAAATTTTTTTCGCGAATACAATACTTTGTAAAAGGAAGTAAACATAGAAAAGGGGAAATTAGCAGATACTCCGCTATACCTTCCCGCGGTAGTATTCTTCACTAACACAATCCATCGTGTTCGATTCGATCAAATTCTACACACCTGTAGAGCAATAAAAGAATTATCCAACCCCACTCAGATGATAACGAATAACGAATAAATACCTTTGTGCTGAAAATTCAAAAAGTCAGTAATCCAACGTCAGAAAGCACAAATATTTGCAAAATATTGCAGACACGTGTTTCGGTGTTACAAGGAACACCTTTTTCAATGCAAAGAAGTGTGAGCTTCTGGATGAAAAGTCATCCGAGAAAAGCAACACCGTGGAACAGGAGATAGTATAAATATCAAAAACTAGAAATTAAACAAAAACAAAAAAGATAAAATTACACCTGGAGGCAAAATTTATTATATAATTCCATCAGGAAAAAAACCGTTAAGTAATAAATTTTCCAAGAAAACCCATAAACAATGCAAAAAGTCCAAAAATGAAACCCCTCTGAATAAATTAGCAATAAATTTGCCAGCGGGAAAAACTATGTGTGAAAGCAATGTATCAAATGGAGAAATGCATTTAAGAACAAAGTGAAGGATAAACATATTGGAATTAGTTAATCACAAAACGAAATAAGAAAGCAAAAAATGAAAAAAATAAAAGTAAGAAATGTACGACGTTTACATAAAAAGTAATATAAAAACTAAACCAATTTTAACAAAGGAGTCCACACAGAAGAAAAATAGGGAATTGCAGTAAGATCATTAACTAAATTAGAACGGTTCCTCAGGATGTGGAAAGATTCCCAGAAATCAAGATCCAACGAATTGGGGCATTTTTGGATAATTTGATAAGAGTTAAAGTCAAAAGAATGATTTGATTCCCAACAGTGCTGGGCAATACTGGATTTATTCAGCTGTTGTTTCCTCACATAGTTTTGATGTTCTTTTAACCGAAATTTCAAAGAACGGCGGGTCTGTCCGATGTATCCGAGTCCGCAATTGCAAACAATTTTATAGGTCCCACAGCAATTAAGAGGATGAATAGGATCTTTAAGAGAAGAGAAAGAAAGTTTATTAATAGGAGAAAATACCACTTGGAATTGGAATCGCTTCAGAATCTTAGCAACCTGAAAACTAATACCAGGGAAGAAAGGCAGAACAACTAAATTCTTAGTGTTAAAAGTTCTATTAAGAGCAATATTTTGAGATTTTTTGCAAAGTTTTTTATAAATGGAATCAACTAAGGTGGGCGGATAGTCTCTATCAACAGCCACAGCTCTTAAATAGTTGAGTTCCGCATTAAGAAGCTCAGGTGAGGAACAAATTTTCATTGCACGATAAACAAATGTGTTGAAAGCTGAATATTTTTGATTAGGAGGGTGAGACGATAATCTATGTGGGGGTAATGAAACAGCAAAAGGTTTGCGATAAACTGTAGTTTCAAAACCGGACTCAGTTCGAGAAACGAGAACATCCAGAAATGGAAGGCAATTATTCTGTTCTTTTTCACAAGAGAATTGAATATGAGGATCAATGGAATTTAAAATAGATAAAGCATCATCAATGCTTAGTTGATCGTGATTCATAAGAACAAAACAGTCATCAACATAGCGAACATAGAATTGAAACTGTAGTTTCTGAAACAACTTGAGCTCAAAGTAATGCATGTAAATATCACTAAGGATGGGGCTAAGTGGGTTTCCCATTGCCAAACCATCCGACATTGTATAAAATTTAGCATTAAAAACAAAGGAACATTGCTTTAGACAAGTTTGAGTAAGGAAAACTAAATCCTCAATTTCCTTAGAAGTAAAATGAAATTCAGACAGTCTACTCTGAAGGCATAACAATGAACCCTCGACCAGAACGTTCGTAAATAATGAGTTCACATCAAAAGAAGCCATAAAAGAATTATTTGGAACGCAAGTCTGAATTTTTTTGACAAAATCGATAGAGTTTTTTACAGTGAATACATTATGACTCATAAGAGGAGAAAACACAGAGACTAAATATTTTGCAAGTTTATAAGAAGCCGTACCAATATTGGAAACAATCGGCCTGAAAGGAATGCCAGCTTTATGTACCTTAGGTAAAGCATAAAGTCTAGCGCAATTAGCAATAGAAGGAATAACAGAGCGTTTAACATTTAATGGAATAGACTGAACTGACTTGACAGCAGAAGAAATAGCCTTTAACTCATTTTCACTCGGATCTTTAGAAATCTCTAAGTATGGACCTGAAGAAATCAAATCATTAGTTTTGTCAACATAAGATGATTTGTCAAGAACAACAATTTGACCACCCTTGTCAGCTTTGGTAACAACAATATCTGAATTAGAAATTAAATTCTTTACAGTACGACTAACAGTATTAGTAAAGACGGGATTGGAAATTCTAGAATTAAAGTCCACATTAGAAGCAATAAGATGCCTAACACAATCTTTTTGATTGGATGATAAGGCACTAAATTTAAAAGCTTTCTCAATAGGAGCAATAAGCTTAGAAAAAGAAGGTTTGCTGGCCAAAGCAAAGTTATCATTGCATTTCAGAGCATTAATTTGAGAACTGCTTAAAGGAACACTTGAAATATTAACGACAACATTTTTATTTACCACTGGTAAATTTTCCGAAGGAACAACTTTCGAATTTCTACAAAGTTTAGCTAATTTCTTTTTCAAAACAACTTGATGATTCTCCGAAGAACGAAGGGTTCTAGACCAAGAAGTTCTATCAACATAATCAAAATCAGAAATAGAATTTGAAATAGAGAGATGCTCAGAGTAACCACTCAGATGGTTACTTCTCGATTCTGTTACAGATGAATGTACCTCTTAAGAAATTCTCAAATATATATAATAGCCGAAATCACTGATCGATTAACGCTCTGATGTCACCAACAATGAAACTCGCCCTAAGGCCCCTATATACACTGGTGTGCAAAAATTAAGGACGAAGTCGAAAAATTAGCATATCAGCTTAACGAAGAGGCAGAGCGGACAGAAAGACCAATCAGGAGATTAAGTAAGGTGATGTACGGTAGCACATGCGCAGATATGCCGGCAGACGTAATGGGGGAGTGTCTGAGTAGTATAAAGCATGTTGTCGGTGTAAGATCAGTATTTCTGGCAAAGAGATTGCACGCCGTATAGCAGTTAAAATCACACCGAGTTGCTGCCTCAGCGAGAAATGGCGAATAATCAATCTGTTAGACGACATCTGGATGCTTTTACTCGAGGTCGAATCATTGGGAAGTTGGAGGAAGGCCGCAGTGTGACAAGTGTGGCTGCAGAGTTCGGAATTGCTCACAGCATCGTTTCACGACTTTGGAGACGATTTCAAACTACAGGTACAGCTATCCGGGGGTTCAGTAGTGGTCGTCCACGAGGAACCACACCCGCAGATGACCGGTATATTGTCTTACAGGCCAGAAGAAACAGGCGGCAGACAGCGGGAGAAATCGCTAGACACACGATACAGACGACTGGACGACCGATATCGCGTTTTACCGTGGCCAGAAGACTGCACGGTGGTGGTCTGTTTGCACGACGCCCTATACGGTGTGTACCTCTAACGCCTGCCCATCGGAGAAGGCGTTCTCTGTGGTGCCGGGAACACCGGAATTGGAGAGACAATGAATGGGAACGAGTACTCTTTACAGATGAGAGCAGATTCAGTCTGAGTAGCGATTCTCATCGCATACTCATCTGGAGAGAGCGGGGAAGCCGCAATTATCCCTCGAACATCATTGAAAGGGGCAGGTATGGAGGTCCCGGTGTTCTCGTTTGGGGAGGCATCATGTTGGCAGTCGTACAGACCTTCACATCTTCGACGCAGGTTCAGTCAACGGGACCCGTTATTGTAACGAGATTCTCCTTCCATATGTGCGTCTTTTTAGAGGCGCTATGGGTCCGCAGTTCCTTGTCATGGACGACAATGCACCATGTCATCGCACAGTAGCTGCCGAACAGCTCTTAGAGAGTGAGGATATTGAACGTATGGATTGGCCGGCACGATCTCCGGATCTCAATCCCATCGAGCATGTATGGGATTTTCTAGGCAGACGCTTGGCAGCTCGTACCTTACCGCCAGTAACTATTCGGGAGCTTCGATTGGCGCTGCAAGACGAATGGGCAGCAATGCCTCAACAACTCATTGACACCCTCATTCTCAGCATGGTCAGACGCTGTGAAACCTGACTAGCAGTCGGGGGAGATCATATCCCCTACTAAAGACCGGATGTTTCTTGCTGGACACCCATCACAGGGATGTTTCGGCCTTCAGTCGCATTGCGCTCCATGCTACTTTTTCAATAAAGCTTCTTTTTACCCCTCTGGTTTCTCTTTTAGTAAGTGTTGCTTACATTACACATGTCCTTACGTATTGGGGATCTTACGGTATTCAATGTGTTGATTTGGAAAGCTTTTGTACAAAGTTATATTGAAAAAACCGTCTCGTCTTTAATTTTTGCACACCAGTGTATACGAGCCGGCGCATCAGCTTAATATCAGCTTTTTTGGATCGGAGCGCCTGTTTGAGTTGTTGTCTTGTCTGGCGAGCAATCGCGTTTGGTGATTGTTCACTGCGAGTAATTATTAGCGGCACGCGAATTTTTTATTAAATAAAGTATTATTTTCGGCAAATTTGGCGAAATCCGAAACTTTGCTCTGGTAACCCTATCAGCGCAATAATGAAAACTCCGATCCAAAATGGCTAAACTTAAGCTGATGCGTCGCCCTGTCTGTATAGCGGCTCTAACTCGACCCATAGCAGGCGTGACGGCATTATTTCATTGTTGAAGCATCGATTCGATTTCGATTCCGAGTCACAACTGACTACTACTGTATTCATGTCGAGGACTGCATACTAAGTGCCTTGCCTCCATTATTTTTTTTATACCGATAGATGGCAGCACCATCACCGGATCGAACAGTTAATGAGAATTTAGAACTAGACCAGGAGCTAATGGCTACCTGGTGCTAGCACCCCCAGAGGTATCGTTTCACTTGGAGGACATTGAGACCACGAGCATATTTAACGTCGCCCAGTCCCCTTTAATGACGACGGTGGGTCTTCGACCATCGAGGTTCGAACTCAGGACCCTCCGGCCCCGAATCCGACACTCTACCAATCGGGCTACCACGGCCCCGTTGAAGCATCATAAATTCAAAAAGTTATTTATAATTTGATAATATTATTTTGGCAATGTTTGACATGCAGGTAAATGCTTTATTTTGACAAGGCTGAACTGGATCCGGTAACTTAACTGTTTTACTGGTAAGACTGACATTTCAGGAGAATGAAGAAATGAAAAAGTGATCAACAATTAACACTATCTGCTAGTTTAAGTTTCAACTTTCAAAACATCGCCAATCACACAATTGCTTCTTTCGAATGTACGAGCAATTATCGCCCGTCAAAGTATGACGGACGATTTTCTGGTTATTTATATTTTTATACTCTTTAAGATTCTGAAAATTAATTATATATATTTGAAGGATATGAAAAACCATGGTGGCTCTACTGCTGATAAAAAAATGTCAGAATGAATATCGCTTTCAATGGGGCTGCGGAGAAGACCTAAGCTTTTTAAGACCTAGTGTGATCACTTAATATGGCATTCAATCTTTCACGTGCCAATATTAAGACGCGAATCTGAAAGGCAAAGAGAATTTTAAAGCCCAGTTTCCCTCCATACGGTGGAACCTGGGCTCTCACCGTGCGAAATTCCACTGAAATTTAATTTTTCCGAAAGTACTTGAGCCAAAAAGGTACTTAGGGGATCTTTAACATGCCTTGTAATCGTGCAACATGAGCACTGACGATTTCATGCATCTCGAAGATCTAACCAATTGACGATTTCTGTGTTCAAAACTCTTGACCAAAGGCGCAGAAAGCGAACGCCACCCCTCCCCCACCAAGTCCCTCCCCCCATTCGACAAAAATATTTGAATTCTAAATGGAGTAAAAGGTTGCACACTATAAATATTGCATTTTCATGGAACGAATATTCCATTTCTTTAGGCACGACAAATATTTAAAATGAAGATTAGAGTTTCATCTTCAGTATATTTTGTAATTCTTACTTTTCTGAAATTACTATTTTATTAAGTAGAATAATTTTTGCATGTGACATTTTTTAAAGATTTTTTTTTCCATATTCCCAGTAAATTAAAAGAACAAGGTAATTTTTCAGAAATGCGGATATTTTTATGCTATTACTTGTATGTATCTAGAAAAAACTTTAGTTTCAGATCACATTTCTTAAGCCATTATATAAAAGAGTTTTGATGTTTGTATTTCCAATTTTTTTTATCATTGAAAAAGGCGGAGAAAATAAGTTTTAAAACTTGTTTCCATAACACACATTACCAGTATTTAAAAAGATAATGAATTTTTTATGCCTAAACCTTTAAACTGAGCTCTTAAAAAGAAAAGATAACAGCCAGATTTTATGAATTCTTTTCATAAAATATCAGTTTGAAAAGGAATTTTTAAAGAAAGACTTTATTTTAAGATCATTATTAATGCACAAAAAATATTTCGAGTGTGGTTTTGAAAAGAACGAAAATATTATGCCCGAGGAAATATTATTTCAACTGTAGTTACATTTCTATGGTATAAGAGAAGCATATGAGTTTACATTTTCTCTAAGTATGCCACCAAAATTGTTAACAAGCACGCGCAGAGCATTGTTTTAGCTTTTCATCCACATCTTTAATGAATCATTAAATGCACTTGTTCTGAATCAATTCAATTCGGATGTCATTAAAACTCGAATGCAGACGTTTTTAATAAAATGTTTATTGTATTAACTTAATATTATTATGGTATTACAATTTTTGTTTCGTTCCGTATTGTGAACGTTTTTAGGGCTGGGTTGGGTTTCAGTTGGTTACGCTGCAGTGGGAAGTTAAAACGCAGTATTTGCAGGTATAAGTTTCTGAGATATTTGAAAAAAAAAAAAAAAAACGCGTTTTAAACAAAAACCAGTGGCGCAGCGAAGGGGGATTTTGAAGGTAAAGTATTTTTGATCAAAAAAATCCCCTTTAAAAAGGCATTTTTCATCAAAAAAAAAATCCCCTTCAAAAGGTATTTTTCATCAAAAAACCCCCTCTAAAAAGTATTTTTGATCAAAAAAAAAAAAAAAAGAAAGAAAGAAAAAAACACTTCAGAGGCTGTTTTTCACCAAAAACCGATCCAGAAGGTATTTTTGGTGCAAAAAAGAAACCTCCAGAAGGTATTTCTGGCTGCTCTAGTTATTCGAACAATAGGAAATTGTTAGAATATGATGTTGTATCGTGTTTTATTTTCTTTGGAAACAAAATACGCAAGCTTGTACAATAGAGCTGAAGTACAATAGATGACGAAATGTAAAAAAATAGAAAACGGAGGAAGTGCAGATACTGCGTTTTACCTTTTCACGGCAGTATAGTTGGGGCAAACGTTGTAAGTCAGTATTGTGAAGGCTATGCAGATCCTAATTATAGCATTACGAGGCTGCAATGTTAGGTTTGCTCCCAACTACAGTTTATCTTTTAATGGTAAAGATGAGCTTTTTTTTTTTTTTTTTTTTTTGATGATGGTGTTCAGACAATGAGTAAGAAGACTAAACTTCAGTAATTCGGCAGCAGAACTGCTCAAAAATATTTTCAGAACAAGCAGAAAAGAGAACGAGTCCGAAGAGACAGCCGTACATGAGCATAAAATTACGAGTACACATTATTGATGCACTATGTAGTAAAAAAGGACCTGAAAAAATTGTGTACGCAGATGTTCTCCAATGATATGGTGTTACGCCATGAGTCCTTTAGGGAAGTAGTTCTCTTTTTTTCTACTGAAGACTACGTGGTGCCCTTCCGAGTCCTAAGTGAACATACGACCGCAATATTATTTTCTCAGCAATAATATTAGGTGTAATGAGATGAAACCAAAATTTTTCTTTTTAATAAAGTTAATAGAGCTTTTTTAATGACATAGATTAATTTTCACTAGCTGCATGCGGGTCACATGAAAATTGCTTGTGTATCACCAGTAGTCCGAGGATCACAGGATGAGAATCACTGCTTCAGAGGGATACTATTCAACTTCTCAAGAAATGCAGTTTCCGAGTTCAGAACTTTTAATAAATCAGTTTCAAAGGTTTTAAATAAGTTTTGAAATAAAGTTTGATAAAATAATGTTTAATCTTCTAATATATATATATATACATATATATTTAAAAATCTTCTGTCACGGTGTTAGTTATTGATCTCCTCCGAAACGGCTCGACCGATTTTCATGAAATTTTTTATGTGTATTTGTTAGGTATGAGAATATTACATAAAGTATATTTCATATCGCTAGGTAATTAGGAAATCCCTTTTTAAACGACTTCAAAAAGGAGGCGGTTATCAATTCATACCGTATGTATGTTTTTTTTTTTTTTTTTTTGTTTGTCCACTCATAGCGTCTCACCTAGTGAACCGATTTTGATGATTCTTTTTTTAATGGATAGGGGATGGCTCAACTTAGGTCCCATTGCTTTGTTTGACCATATTTGTTCTTTAGAAAAAAAGTTATGGGCAAAAAACAGTAAATTTTATCCAATTTCCCTATTAAATGATATTGTAGCGAAGTTCGCACTTTTCATCCGTGGATAACGGTGGCTCAGTGGTAGAATTCTCGCCTCCCACACGAGCGACCCGGGTTCAAATTCCGACTAGGACAAAGTGAATTTTACTAAAATTTCGTTTCTGTTTCCCGTATTTTCTCGAATCTTCTATTAATTTCTGTATCTTTCCAAGTCTGGAAAGTTCCAGCACTTTCTCAAGTTGTATATAAGGAGATGTAACGTTCATTCGTGGTTCTGAATAAAGATTTCGAGTCGAAACTATCGTATTCGCTTCATTTGGCTTTCACATTGTCTTCGCTATCTTCATCTACTCGACAATATGAAACTCATTGTTATAAAAGTTCGGTGCCATATAACAGTAATGGTAATTTTGAATAAAGGCTTTTCTAAAGCAGTACAGTGATATAGAGCCGAACTTCTTACTAGGTAACTTCTTACTTTTACTGAAATATCTGCATTTACATTAAAAAGAATGAAATAAAAAAATTTTGAAAAAAAAAAATAGAACCGACTTCAACATTGCTCTAAAAAGTGAAAAATAATTTTATTCTTTAAACACCATCGATAATACTTTTAAACATAATTTTTGAAGTTGGCGCAAAAACAAAAAGTAAAATCCATTGTAACCATGCTTCGTTCATATTTTTATCAAAAAATCATCCAAAGTTAGGAACGAAACATTTATATCGTTACTCAAATATGCTGTCATCAATGCGTAATGCATGTGGTAGTGAAGAAACTGGACGTGGTTATATTTATACTTATAGTTGAGTTATGGCTGTGAATGATTTTATCGATCGTTTTTGCGCCAACTTCAAAAATTATGTTTAAAAGTATTATCGATGGTGCTTAAAGAATAAAATTATTTTTCACTTTTTAGAGCAATTTTGAAGTCGGTTCTATTTTTTTTTTCAAAATTTTTTTGGAATTCTTGTTCGCGACGCTCAGGCAAAATATTGGAACATAGCCCCACTAGATGGCGCTTCGGAAACTTTTAATGATTTAAAATTTTATTTATTGCCATTTTCTATTTGTAACAAATAAAATGTTTGAAACTAATTTAAGCAAGGCTTTTTGCAATGGTTTTCAGTTTCGTTCTTAGATTCTTTTGCGGAAATATTTTGATGATTCGGAGATTTGCGATTGAAAATGTAAAGGGGGTGGGGTTAGGAATGGTAAATTTTGGGAATATAGGTATTTTAGACACCAAATAAAAGAAATATAAAAAAAGGTCAAAAAATCTAATACTTAAAACTGTAATGTCATGGTGTTTGAACCTCTCTAACCCCTCGGTTTTCTATGAAATTTTTATGTGTATTTGGCAGGTATGAGAATAGGTCGTAATGTGTATATATCATACCAATAGGTAATTAATGTGTCTATAATCTAAAAGTCTTTTGGCTACCAAGTGTCAAAATGACGCGACGCTTTGGCAAAACATCGAAAAACTCTCAAATATTTAAAATTTTTATTTGTTGCCATCTGCTATTTGTTAACAAATAAAATGTTTGAAAAATTTAAGCAAGGAATTTGCAATGATTTTCGGTTTTGCTCTTCGATTCTTTTGCAGGGGTACTTTGATAATTGGTAAATTCGAGATTAAAGAATAGAAGGGTGAAACTTTGGAGTTATAGGTATTTTTTGAATCCCATTTTTGAAAAAAAATAAAAATAATAATTTGAATTTTGACGTCCTGAATTCAAATTAAGTTTTTCGCACTCACGAGTCTGTGTGTGTCTGTAGGCGTGTGCGTTTGTGTCTAGGCATGAATGTGTGTATGTATGCGCATATGTTTGTGTCTGTGTACAGGCATGAGTGTGTGGGCATGTGTGTGTGCGTATGTACGGCTGTGTGCATTCATGAGTGTGTGTGTATGCGTGTGTTCTTGTGTCTGTGTGCAGTCATGAGTGTATGTGTGTGTGTATGTTTAAACTGACGCTGTTTCTGAAGCCAAAGACTTCGTAATAATGTATCTCAGCTTTCACCATGTAAAAAAATATCGCCATTAAAAGAATCTTTAAAACTTTTTTTGATATGTAAAATAATCCATCGACTAAATTTGGCAAATCTATAAAAACCACAAAAATTCCATTAATTTTTCTTTTTGCCCAACTTTAAACAATCGCAAAAATTTTACTACTTATTTTGGAAACATTTCGGATGAAACTGTTGGGCCATTTTATGGTGACCAAAATTATCTCAGCATCTGGCGACAATATCTCTTTGACGAAAATTAGTAACATACCGTTTTACAAAGTAAAGAGGGGAGCATTATCCAAGGTATCCTAAAACGATTCCCGCAAATTCGGTAACATTTAATCGTATTAAGAACCCACAATTATTGAAATTTGCCGGGAGGATTGAAACGGTTGACTTCATTTTTTTTAAAACAATTCGTACTTCAATAGTACACAGAGAAGGTTTTAGACTCCATGTTAAAAAAAAGTATTAACAGATAAATCTTTTTAAACATGTGAAGTTCAATTTCATATTTCGGAAATTCTTCAAATTTGTATATGCTTGAATGTTGTGCTTTTCTAAATGAATACTATTTTGCTTTTTATACTTATTGCTACCCTAGTTTTATTGTGCTTTTCTAAATGAATACTATTTTGCTTTTTATACTTATTGCTACCCTAGTTTTATGAGTAAGGAAGAAACTCGTATTTTAATCACGTCAAAGAGGTATGTTTTAAATTCTTTCACTTAAAACAGACAAAAAGTTCAAGTAACCATTGTCTCTCATAGTTATTACTGACCCAGGCAACACCGGGTATTTTTACTAGTATCTAATAAAACAGCATAACTCATTTAAGAATTTTTATTTCGATGTACAATTCAGTATTTATTCACATAAACAAATCTTCATTAACAAAATGAGTAAAACTCGCATTCCACCTTTCACATACCACAATGCGTACATTTATGTACAGACATATCTGTTGTAAAAACTCGAATAATATACATCAAAACACAAAGCACCTCTCAAAATGTATATCTATGTACAAGTTATTAATCTAATCTAAGTTTTCCATCAATGTTTTTTACACTATATTGGATGAAGCATATTTCGTTTACTGTTTTCAGATTCGTGAAAAAAATTTTAATTGCTGAATCTTTTAAATTTATATGATTAATTAAGGGCGTAACGGGTGCTTTGAAAACAGCTTCATTTGAATGTGTATCGGATTTATTTTGATTCCCTACGGATTCGATGAAGGTGATGTAGAAAATACTTTTGTTTTTCTTGAAATAAACGAAATGGCGTAAGTATTATGCATTGATTGAATGCACAACAGCAATTTTATGAAACGATTTTAAAATTATAGATTCGCATTCTGCTAAGTTTTGAAACAAAATATCTGCAGAAGCATATTTGTATCGCTTAAATTCTCCTCTTTAAGAGATGAATTTTAATAAATTTTTACCGTTTTAATATATGGTTATGTATTTTAATGTACGTTTACTGTTTATTAAAAAAAGAGGTTTAAAAATCAGCAATTCAGTATTTCTCTCTGACTTTTTCAAAATCAATCTCATCATTTTTAGAACTTTTATTATTGTTCCTGTTTTATGTTAATTAAATAGTCTAATATCACCTCTCATATTTCCTTTACTTAATTAAGTTTAAAAATCAGTTTTAAATTTTGAACCCAATATGTATTAAAATATTCAATGTAGAATTTTAAAACTTTTCTTAAAGAGAAAAATATGCTTTTCACTCGTCTGAAAATGTATGAAAGTGCTTCATCTAAAGAAATAAACCAAGTTATATATTGCAGTACATTTTAGAAAATTTAGCAAGATCATTTTTGCAGTTTTTAAGTGAAATTTTCTCTTTAAATATATGAAAAAAATTACACGTGTAATCAATAACAAACCAGTTAAACTATTTTTTTATCAAAAATTAAATGTCATAATTGAGAGACATCTAAACTTATATTCAAATCAAATACTCTGAGAGTTATAGACGGAAATAAAGCTCAGTACGATGTCAACAGTACAAGTATAACAATATTGAGTTTAGCAATATTTTGAATTGACATTCTACGGCTACTTTGAAGAACATAATTGCAGGAAAATCTTTCAAGATAAATGTTGAGAGAGACTAGTTGTTACAAGCTTAAATTTGAAATAGAAAAGGAAATAGCTGTTAATGGATGAATTTCACAACTTAAAACTTGTGCATGAATGTATACGGTAAAGTCGCCATCTTTCGTCCCCAGTCTATTTTTGACTGCTAAGTACTATTTGTTGCGATCAATTATTTCAAACACTACCAACTAAGCCTCCATGTGGTATTTAAGTTTAAATACATTCAAAATAGTTTGTTTTACTTTAAAAAGAGATTAAAAAAAATACTTTAGCCAAAATCGAAAAGAGTCATCTCGTATCTACCTCCCCCGCCTCATACACCTCGTAATAGAAGTAACTGCTTCAAAAACTACGTAATAATGATAAATAAATAATAAGAATTGCATTAAAGAGGGAAAAAATAAAATTGTAAATATCTAGTCGCATTTGTAAGAGTAATCTTTTAAGGTTCCTAACAAGAGTCACAAATGATTTTGTTTTTTCAAATTTGTGCTTCGTACCGGAGAGCATTAAGGGCAAAACTCCCATATTTCTTCACATTTGTCTTCAGAAAAAGTTTTTATTATAAATATAGGACACTTAGCATCATTGTCCTATTTTTAACTCCAATTTTGGTAATGCACGAAAATAATGAAATCATATCTATCAATATGGCGGTTTCCTGCCTTACGTGGTGGAAACCAAACATGGTAGAACGCTCAAATATTTCTGTTGATAGCTTGCCCTAAAGAAATATACCAAATGCAAATAAATAAACGAATTCAATTAAATCAAAGACAGCATGTACAAATGAACTCACATTTTTTAAAAAGCTAAGTGCTCCCAAAAGGTAACGCAACGGACTAGACTCATGACATTCCCAATTAACTCGTGTTCTTGATCGAAAAAAAAAACATCATTGGTGCTGACACCTAGCTTTAGAGCAGAGAAATTTCGGGGTATGAAATTAGATTATTTTAACGAAAAATGGCATCTTTACCTTAATTATTTCTTGCACTTTAACATGTTGTAGTATATTATTATGCAAGGTTTAACGCAAAGATGTTCACTTCTTATATCAAACATCTATATTCTCGAATAGAAAGCGTTTAAAAAATTTGTTTAAAAAAGGTGTGGTTCAAAAACTTATGGTTCTATCTACACTGGTCCTAAAACAGGTTTTTTGATTAAGATACTTTCCATACAAAATGACTAGAAGCATTCAGGATATCAACTGTCAAGGCATTCATAAAGCTCTCAAAATGGTCCACTTCGGGTAAAAAATTACGTTTTAGAATATTAAAAAGATAATTCTTCCTTCTGGAGGTCTTAGGTGTTTTTAACTAGAACTATATTTATTTGCACAAAGTTGTAGTTTAAGCTATGATGGAGAAAAACCTTTGAGTATTCATGAACGATTAAACATTTTTCGATTAATGAGACAGGCTTCAGTGAGCTGCTATGAATCTCAACAACAGTTTAGGAGTTACAGTATGATCTTTTTTTTTTTTCAGATTGCACTTCCGATTGCTGTGATCTTGTGGAACAGTCAATTTCCCGAAATCTATCCAGCAATAATTTATTTATTGCTGGACGGATTCAATAAAAAACGTTCTATTTCGGAGTTTTTACTAGAACAAGTGAATTTGATGATTAGAAGAAATTTACTCACTTACATCTGTCGGAAGTGGATTCTGATATACGTGAGAAAGCTAGGAAAATTACTTTCTAGCTAATTAGATTTTAGAAAAATGAAAAAAAAAAAGGTGCATAAAAGCAAATTTTCCTGATTATTGATAATTTTTTTTGTAAAGTTTTCTACCAACTGAATGCAACTAAATTACATATCTTCATGCAACTGAGAAACATGACTGCATGCATATTAATTACATGGTTTAATGTAAAACAAACCCGCACCCGACTCCATGCCACTGAATTTACATGCTTGCATGCACATACATATCATGCCTTTAACTACTTTGAAATTTCAGCACAACATAGAAAACATGCATTAAATTAATATAGGATCCACATTAGGTATTTTCTTTTAAGTTACTACATTTTTGAACTAATATATTTATGAAATCAATTTTAATCTGTTTGAAAAAAAAAGGCAAAAATTTTAAACTTTACACTTAAGTTACTGAAAATCATCTTCCAGACTTCATTCACTTTTTCACTTTGAAGCAACGAACTAGATTTCTGCCTAATTAGCAGAGATTTTTTAAATCCCCCTTTTTTAGTCACTTAGCTGGCGCTTAGTTCAAAAATTCATCAAATGGTCAATGAGAGATCAAAAGGTATTCGTCTATTTTTATTTTCTTCTTATTCAGCTGTAGAACGTTTTTTTTTAATAAGTAGCAAAAAGCAGTCCAAAATTCTGAATATGTTTTGATTATTTAATATTTTAAAGCATGGCGAATAATTGTTATTAAGAGGAAAAGGATTTGAGACTTTCGGTTACTATACAAAATAGGTAAAAATTTAACAGGAGTTACGGTTTGTCGACCAAATAAAGATGTAAACTATCACCAGTTTTTTTTTTTTTAATTTTTTTCAATTGCTTTGAAAAAAAATAACATGGAATACACGAATTGAACAAAGTATAGCTACGAACATGATGTACAATATCAAACCCACTTTAAAGCAGTAAATTCATACTATAAGTATCAAAAATGTAGAAAAAGAAATACGTAAAATAAACCATCTCACGTCAAAACTGCTTTTCTCTCAGTCTTATAAAACTTTTCGTACCGAACAGGAAATATTCAGTAGAAGCTTCAGAAATCCAATGACTTCCGAAGTAATTGATGCGTTACCACAGTTATATTCACTGAAAAATTGTAGACAAAAATGGAATAATATTTTCGATAAATATGATACGTACACGATACACGATATGTATCTCAGAAATTCTGTTACCAATAACGCTTATTATTATTAACATTTTCATGAATTCATGCATAAAAGGTTATGTAATGCGTCTCTTTGTTTTCATAAGTCTTATTTCTAAACTTGCGCTTATGTATGCAATTGGATGTTTCACTCATAGTTTTCTCTTTCACTAAACTGTATAATAAAATCAGTGAACGCCAAAGAATACGTAGTCTGTCCAATAAATACGCGAACTAAGGCCATAAAAATAAATTTTGTAAAAGCACCTCTGGAATTTCTCAGCAGTTAGGCTCTTTAGTTTTATCGTTGTTTCTCCCTTTATTGAGTCGAAATCTTCCCAGTGATGTCTCCTCATCACATTTTTGCACTTTGAATAGGAAAAAAGTCGCAAGGCGCAAGATCTGACGAATAAGGAGGATCATCAAGGATGGTGGTCGAATTTTTTTGCTTGAAACTGGCGAACAATCAATGCTGAATATGCTCGTGCATTGTCGTAGGGAAGGATCTATCCATCGCCTTGAGTCCAATTTGGTCGCACAGAGACGCACACGATCGCTCAAATGTTTCAAAACTGTGATTTCATCCGTTTCCATGATTTCATAAATTTCTATTTTCGACGAGCAGTAAAAACAAGAACAACAGAAACTAACATAACTTGCAACATACTCGCAGTTTGGCGATCTGCCATGCACTGATAACTCATTGGGTGTCAGGCAACTATCGCTGACAGTTAGCGGGACTAGAGTCAGCGGGACTAGAATCTGCAATCATGGCCGCTAGATTGCATGAATTTGCGTATTTATTGGACAGACTACGAATTTTCAAAAATATTTCTTGAAAGTATTTTAAAACAAAAAAAGATTAATCCCCCAATAACAGACAAAGCGTTTTATTGAGAAAAAAATGAGCAGAATGTTCTCCATTGCAGTCTAACCTCTGATGAAATGGAAAGGTTACCATCCGGTTCGGAAATGGACGCATCTATTACTTTTCAATGATGACAGCTTTTGCAGATTCGTGTTATCTTCTAAATTAAGCGGAGTCACATTGAAAAGAGTGAACCACGCTCATCAAATTTCTACTTTATTCCCTCATTCAGAGATACTCGACCTAACTGGACGTTTGTCAATTCCATAGAACCATGGGCAGACTGTACATTAGGGTGGTTCAAAAATTACATGTAAAGAGAAAAGTTTCTCCTAGATAACAGGACACTCCTCAATATTTTTAGATTTGTCGATAGTAATATACTGGAAGAATGTTAGCTTCCTATTTCAACAGAAAGAAAGTGCTCAACCCCCTCCCCCAAACATTATAAGTATGAAAAAGGGGGATTAAAAATACATTGAACTGAAAAAACAATGCTACATATTATAATATACACGAGTAATTTGCATGAACATTGCAAAAACTTATTATTTACAACAAAAAAGTCAGAAAAATTAAATGTTGCTATTTGTGACATTTTCTGTGTTACGGCTAATGTTAAATTAAGGGGTCATTGAGCACCTTCTAAAATTTGAGTAATAAGCTACAACTTTTGCAGCATAATACTATTAGTATGTCTAAAAAAATAGGGGTGTCCTAGACACTAACTGAAAAAAAAATTTAACTACCCTACTGTACACGTAAAGAAATGTTATTTGTTTTCAAACAGTATAAATTTGACAAGTATAGCTTGACCACGGAGAGATGACAGATGAACTTGAAGCGGAAATGGACCGCTTTTTTTTGTAATGGGTAGGGTCACCGTGAACGCGGGACTGTACTGCTTGCGCGTTCTAGCTGATTCTATTTATTACAAAATGAAGTGTCCGGTTTTCGCTTCCAAATCCCTCACCATCTCTCCGTGGTCAAGCTGTACCGGGAATAAAATATCAGAGCGATGAACAGTTTTAAAACTAAATGAAATTATTTCAGAAGAACGTTAATAATGATCTGCTGCTGCTTCTATTTTTACTGAATGTTATAACCTTTAAATGAAAAAAAAAAGTTATAGTGAATAATGATTGATGCGTAGCCTATTTTGATAAAAACAAATACAAATTTTAGCTCTGATAATCTTAAAAATCAAAGAGAGAAAATAGCTTTTATATTTGATGCAGTTTCTGATTTAAAAATCAAGATTAATAACTAATACTCCAAGAACATTGAAATTGATACAAAAGCATAGCTTTTTATCAACAAAAAATAATAATTATCATTAATGGGAGTTATACATTGGTTTAACTGCCATTTATTGTTTGTGCAAACTGTAAACGTAAATTATAGTAAGCGTAGGCATTTTTGATCTATCGCATTTCATGCAGAAATATTTCACGAGCTTAAGTCTATCAAGTTATGAATGCTCAATATTTTAATAGCATTACACTTTGAATTAAAATACTTTTCAACAAAACTTTAGAAATCTTACGAAGGTTATATATACAACCACTAACAATGCTTAATTGTATATGAAAATATATACAAAAATAACATTTATAACAAGTACGAAAATCACAACCAAACATTAAGAGGTTAATCACCATCTGAGCAAATAAATGTTGAAACAAAATGGAGAAAATTGTGTTATAACACCAGAAACTGTTATTTATGTTGTAAACGATAAGTTATTTTGCAATGAAAAACGCAAAAAGGGGGAAAAAAATAATCATTCTACCTGCAGTTTACTGAAAGGGCATAAGTTTTCTTTCGGTGGTTTTTTTTAAATTTAATTTTGACTTTTGCTTCATAATGTATAAAAGATGACCGTTTCGTACAATTATGTTAGTTCATAAGATTTTGATTCTAACAAGAAATTGCATTGCAACCGCTGAAGAAGTAACTTAATATAAGTTAAAGCGTTTAATTTTACAAATTTACACTCTACGCATCCGTTGAGATAGTGTTTTACGTTAAGTTAGTGCATTTTCACTGCTTTTATTTGTTTCAAAATATTAATTAGCGAGTATAAGTATTATCATGATGTGCATTCAAGTTATTGTTCTTTCATATTTTCGAAGTATGCGTAGAGATGTTAAATTTAGGAAGACAAATTCCGATGCTTCCTTAATATTAATTGCAAGCTTTCCCAAAATAAATGGGATAACTTTAGGTGAAGATATTTTCGTGACTAAAAAACAAAATATATAAAAGTGTGTATCCCCAGTTTATTTATATCGCTCCCCGCTGGTAAAAGTTCATTGCACAGAAAAGTACTTGTTTTTCATAAATTGCATTGAATTAGTGTAATTTTTATAAATGTAAATCCTGTGGTCCCATATGTCAAAAAAATCACCAAATGACGTGCTATTTTGTTTTAAATGAGCGGAATATGAGAGATGGTGGCAAAAATAGTTCAAAATAATAGTAATTTCAAATGATTTTTTTTAACAGAATAAATATTTTTTTCTAAATCTTTTTTCATTCCTTTTGTTTGGTTCGTTTTACTGTCTGCTTTATATCCATCCAAATATGGCGTGGATCACAAAATGGGAAAAACGGAGAAACCATCCACTTTTCCACAAGAACAGTTGGAGGACAAAGAATGTGAAACTTCAGTCAAGATATGCAGCAGTCATCGATGTTGGCCGTTGTGCCATGGGCTGCAGTGGCAGCAGCGTCTTTCATCTTCTGCACTTTTTTGCTGGTGCGTCTGATGAGACTCCGACTTCGTGGCTTGAAGGTTCGCTGCTGTTGCACGGGCGAACCATCTTCAGAAGTCTCCGATGGACACTGCAACCTGTTGGAAGCTCCGTTTGAGCTGGAAGCTGCTGTTGCATGAGCGCTGGAGCGTCTCCTCAGACCCTCGGCTGGAAGTGGCAATTTGGAGAGCTGGAGAAAAGCTCGGAATATTTCTTTGATATGGTGGTTTTCTTTTGCAGAACACTCCAGGATTTTTGCCCTAAGACGAGGTAATTCGCAGAAAAGCCACTCGGCAGCATCCTCTTTAGGAACAGCTCTTTTGTCTTCTCCTAGGTCAGTTTTGTTGCCGACAACAACTATGGGTACTTCTTGGAAATCGGATTTTTGTTCCCTAATTTCCTGTGGGGAAACAACAATGTCATTAGTTTTCAGGAACTTTTCAATAAAATAAGAAGTCCACAGTCAAATTATTTTATTAAAGCTTAAAACAAAAAATCGCAATCGAAAACATTTGCTTAGAACTCTTATTAATATTTGAACATTTTACTTTTCTTTTGATTATTTTAATATTTTACACAAAGGTGAACTGTTATTTTTTAAAACGAAATGAAGCTGTATTACGCTGAATTTTGCGGTTGTTATAATAGTTCGAACTCTGTAATATCCATGTATAGAATCTTTTACTTTTTAAATGCTGTTTGAGGCAGTGAGATGCAAAGAGAAGAAAGTGGACTTTTTAAAGCTTTGAGTAAAACACGTTCAAAGTTCAGATTCTTGTTAGGCTTACATTGAAATTTTTTTAACTCATACTCTATAGCAGCACATACCATGACTGCTAGTACCATCTGAGAAAGGTTCACCTGCCAACTCTAAATTTTTTGACACTTACATTCCTTTGCATCATTTAAAGAAGTGATTCATCCAAATTGAACACATAAATTCCTTCTTCCTAGTTAGACTAGATAATCGCCTTTTGAGTAAGTACCTGCATCATATTCATGCTACACTTAGAATAAGAAATGACCTTTATCAGGAGGTGTGTTTATGCTGCATCGTGAACTGTTAAAAATTCAGGAAACTTTTATGGTAAATATTACTGTAAAATGGATTGTTATAGTACAGAAAATGATATAGTATTCTATATCCGCTTATGATATAGTACAGAAAGGAATTACAGTAAATTGTACAAATTAAATAAATAAATAAATAAAAATAAAAGTAAAATAAGAAATTAAAATGAAAAAACGATTGCAGCGTCATTTGATACACCACGTGACTTATAGTGCTCAGCAAATAACACCGTATTTCGCGTCATTCGATGTATTTAGCTCGTATGGTGGGCAGCATAGCCGCATGCCAATCCGAAAATCCCGTGATCAAATCCGATGCTTGCAATTTGCGTTTTTTATTTTATTCTACTTTTAAATTGTATTATAAAATACGATTTATGGTAAAAGTTACTGGCAACATGGACGCCAATAACTTTTATCGTAAATTATCAGGATATTTTTAACAGTGCAGGAAAACTACAAGAAATGTAAACAGACAATCTCGGCTAAAGATTGACTTTTAAATCACCGCAATTTCTCTATTAAGTTAAAAAACATTTTTTTTAAATCGTAAGCCTTTTTTTCTTAAAAAATCTAGTCTTAGAGAGAAATTTTATTTTTAGATACAGATCACATTAAAAAATATATTCATACGCCTTAATCTCAATCAGTTTCTCGTCTTTTTTTACGTTCTTCATCGCAGAAATATTATCACTAAAGTAAAAATAAAAAAAAAAGGAGAGAAAAAAAATCCACCATGAAAATAGGCTAAGTCTCGTAAGAATATTGGTAAAAATAAGAATCACGCAAGAAATAAATATACACAAAACAAACTACGTAAAATTGCCTGATCGAGCACGACGAAACAATAAATGAAATTTAAGTTTTCCCTGCTTAATAACTTCATTACCTTTTTCCTCAGCTTAGCCGCATAAACTGTGCCTAAAAATATTTAACGCATGGCTTTTTTTTAAAACAATGAATCTTCTCAAAGACTCTCGGACATTTGAAATTGCTTTTACTTACTTGAAAGCAATCTTTTATTATATTGAAAGATTCTCTCTCTCTCTCGATCGATGCTGTCTATACTGTATACAAAAGGAACGCATGTGCAGTGGCAATGGAAAGTTGTGTCATAGCTGCTTATTTTTTAAACTAGATGAAGTTTTGTTACGCTCAGTTGTTGTGTCTATTATAATTGTTCCAGTCCTGTCTATTATAATTGTTCCGGTTCTGTCTATTATAATTGTCCAGTTCTGTCTATTATAATTGTCCAGTTCTGTAATACTTGTGTATTGAATCCTTCATTTCAAATGTTATGTATAAGGTGATTTGACCAACGTGAGCATATACTAGTAAATCCACTCTTATTTGAACTAGAAAATTGCCTTTCAAGTAAATAACTGAATCATATTCATGCTACACGTTGAATCAAAGGGGATCTTTATTAGGAGGTCTATTTAGGCTGCATCGTAGAAAAACTATCAAGAAATCCGAGCAGACAATATCCGCTTAAAATTGATTTTAAATCACTCAAATTTGTTGTTTAAGTTTTAAAACACAATTTTTAAAATACAAACATTTTCCTCAAAAAAAAAAGTACTCTTGAAGCAAATTTATTTTGAGAAATAGATTAAGTACTGAGTACTGATCGCACTCGTACTTCTTAATCTCAATGAGTTTTATCAATCTCAGTGGAGTTTTTTTAGTCTACTTCATAACGAAGATATCAACACCAAAGCAAAGAAAAGAAAAAGACCTGTGAACAACTTACCCCAATTAACTCTAATTTGAGTTCTGAAACTTGGAATTCGAATTGTGTTTTTCGCAATCAAGAGTTATTGCGACAAGACCCTACTCATTACATATATTTTTCTAGAAACGGCTCTGCTGTTCCCCCCCCCCCCCCCCAAGCATGTCCCTCCTCCTGGGTGGTAACGTATGCATAGTTGAGTGTGTGTGTAGGCTTACGGTGTGTGCACGTAGGCGTGTGTATGTGTGTAAAGGCGCGCGCGCGTAGACGTGTATGAGCATGCGTGTGTAGGACATGGACGCCACCACCCAGCAGAAGTGGATTCTGGGGACAGTGCTCAAGACCAGAGGAGCCGCGCCGATGGGCGGTGGTGCTGCAGAGGCCCCTGGTCCAAGCTGAAAAAGGAACTAGAACATCAAGGACGGTTAAGTGAGAACAATAAGCAATCGTGATTGCTCAAAATAATAATAAATCCATGTAAATCTGTCCAAGCTCTCGTAAGAGTACTACTAAAAATAAAAATGAAGTATTAAAAAATAAGGGTACACGTTTTGAGCACGATGAAACAGTAAATGAAATTAAGTGTTTCACTACTTAGCAGTTTCATTACCTTTTCCCCCAGCTCTGCCACATAAATTGTGCCTAAAAATATTTAACGTATTGCTTTGTAAAGCAATGAATATTCTTAAAAGCTCTCAGACATTTGAAACTCATATTACTTACTTGAAAGCAATCTTTTATTATATTGAAAGATTCGATGCTGTCTATACTGTATACAAGGAGGAACGCATGTGCAGTGGCAATAGAAAGTCTTCTCATGGCTGGGAACTGGAAATCTCCAGCGGTGTCTAGGATATCGACTTTCAGGGTCATAGATTCCAAGTCAAATTCCCTGCAGTATAGATCTTCCACGGTGGGACGATGTTTTTCACAGAAAGAATTGAACAGGAACCGCTTCACTATTGAACTTTTACCGGATCCTCCGGCCCCTAGGGTTACCAGACGTATCCGGTACTCTTCTGCCATTTTGTTATCTTGTGCCCTGGAAGAAGATATAAAGGAAACTAGGTTGTAAATTGAAGTTGAGCAACCGAGGAGTATTTTTTAACAAGAAATCATTTCAGATATTCTCTATTTACAACAACATCAGGGCAATCGTTGCCTAGCGTTATAAATAAATGAATAAATTAATAAATAAATATACACATATATATTGCCGTGTGCAGGTAAACGGCAGTATCTACAAAAATGAGTTTTCGAGATATTTGAAAAAACGCGTTTTTGATTTCCCACAAACATTAATAAAATATTAAAGTTTGATTTTAGGTGATTCTATATGTTTATATCGAAATATTTTTTGGGTAATCTGTTTCAATTTGATTTTTTAATCAAAATTTTGATTAATGCAGATACTGCCGTTTACCTGCTCTTCGCACTAGTAATTTTCATCCACTTTTGACTGGTAGTTAGCAGTAACTGCATAGTATGCTATTGAATGACCAATAATTACAGATTCGACATAATACGGAGTAGATACGTTATTACGAAGCATATTTATTGCAAAGTGAATAATATATTTTGTTTTAAAACATAAATAAATACCGTGTAGACACTTGACATAAATTTAAAATAAATGAATGAAATGCAACTTGAAAATAAAAAGAAAATTTTGTTTTCTTACATACAAAAATGAAAATAAAAGCCTTTATGTATATATGTTGGTTTAAAAAAGATATAACTTAAATATGTATGAAACAAAATGACCTACATACATTTGATAGAAATTTAATGCAGTAACCTATTCGTAGTACTTACCCAAATACCAGATACACTTGCTTATTTAAACAGTCCTTGCTAAACAAACTCAGATTTCTAGTTTATATTTTTTGACTTGAATAAAACGTTGAATATTAAAACACTTTAGTAGATTTTCTTTTCTTTCTATCTTTTTTTTTTTTAAATTTTTTACGCATCTCGAGCAATGCGTTGAGCCTGAGTTCTACGTCTATTTTTGTAGGCAGTCTTGGAAAAGGGGCAGCATAATTTGCTGTCTCCGCTGGAAGAACTTCAGCATTCTGCATGGAATTTCGAGTTAGTGTGGATTGAATGAGTGCTCTTGCTCCGATTCCTAGGCATATGTTTTGATTGCTTACGGCATTATCGAAAACTCTTATGTTCCTGTGTTGTCTCTCGGCAACTGCACAATTCTTTAAGCATTTTTACAAATTATGAAAAATCGCTTAATGTTCCAATAAATCTCTATGATAATTTAGGCGAAAGAAATCCTTCGTATGTTAACAATGGCTCTCATCGAACAACTAAAATTGCAGCCGCTTAGTATTCAAAATTGCGGAAAATATCGCCTGCGACAAAACAAAACAAATGGAACAAAATCAATCTGTTGCTATACGTTTATTAATCGTCTGCCAAGTATTGCTTGTGTTTGCTCGTATGTTATCTTTTACAACTGTATGTGAGCAAGAGCTGGTATTGTTTTATTGTTTTTAGAACACGAATATGACGAATCAAAGAACATTTCTTTTTTTTTTTTTAAATGTCTGAGGCCTGTGAAATTACAAAACGTTTTCTTCGACTTTATTTGAAATAAAGTACGGTTATTTTCCTCAAGTAATGGTTTTAAGTTTCTCTTGAATTGAAGGATACCCGAAGTTAAATTTTTGAGATAAGGATAACTCCCAATTTTGCCGATTGATAAAATACGACCTGGCACGCATATCTACATCTGATGAGAAGCGACTAGGAATCATTTTTAAAAATGCAATATTGTCTCTAAATTTGCCGAATAAAGAATTTTTTGAGAGGCCACACAATGACCTCCAATCGGGGCGCTATTGCTTGAGCTTAGTTGAGTTTTTAAAAAATCGTGAAAACAGTTTTTGCGTCTTGGTGCAAATTTTGGTAGCGATTCATTTATGTTTCATTCTTCGAGCAATGGTTTTGGATCGGTATAGATCAGTAAATGCATGCTACTAATTACCTGCACAATGCAGCGATAAAATCAATTACTGCTAATCACCACTGATTAAAAAAACGCTCTTATTTAGCGGCAAGCAGATAATCATGTTTGCACCATAAAACTGAAGTAATATAGATTTCAAAAATGCAAAAAAAGATGAAAATGAAAAAATTCGCAGTCACTGCCGTTTACCTTCCCACGACAGAATGGTTGTGGGCAAAAAATTTCAAAGACGCAAATAAATGAAAATCAAAAAATTTGCAGTTACTGCCGTTTGCTTGCGCACGGGAGAAAGTTTCCGTTCTTCCTTGTGCAGGTAAAGAGCAGTAAGTGCATTCTGCCTATTACCTACAAAATGTAGCGATAAAAGCAGTTACTTCTGTTTGCCTGCCCACGAGAGAAAGTTTTCGTTCTTCCGTGGGCAGGTAAAGAGCGGTAAGTACATACTGCCGACTTCCCGCAAAATGTTGCGAAAAAAGCAGTTACTGCTAATTACCACTGGTAAAAAAGTTTTTTTTCTGCGGCAACCAAATAAAAATGTTTGTACCATAAAACTATATCAATATAGATATCAAAAATGCAAAAAAATGAAAATCGAAAAATCTGCAGTTACTGCCGTTTACCTTCACACGGCAGTATACTGAAGCAGAAGGTAAAGCGCAGTTTCGGCAGAAATGATTTTTTGCTCTATTTTAAGAAATGCTTTTTTAAATTCTATAGTAACAGTAGGAACATGTTGGAGTTACTGTCCAACCGCGGATTGCATGGAATTTTCAAGCGTCCAGATAAGACGAATCTATGTGAATATGGGGGAAAAGTAAAAATTTGATGCGCGTGTTCCGCTCATTTGAATGAGACTCTGCTTCTGCAAAAGCTGACATCGCTAAAAAATAATAGATTCTTCCATTTCCGGCTGTAAAACGGATATTTGTCTTTCCATAAATCCGTAGTCGGCCAGTAGACTTTTTTTTCGTGCTTTATTTTCAGTGGAAACCGAGTACGCAAGCTTATACAGTACTAAAGTACAATACTGCCGTGGGCAGGTAAGTAGCAGTAACTGCAAATGTTTCATGTTTTTTTTTTTTTTTTTTTTTTTTTTTTTTTTTTGTCAACCGTCCTACGTTAGTTTTATTGCACAAGCTTGCTTATTTGGTTTCCGTAGAAAAAAGACGCAAAAAAAAAAAAAAAAAAAAAAAAACGTGTAAGTCTAAGATTTCCCAATGTTTAATATTGAATCCGACACACATTTCTTCAAATGTCTCAAAAACTCATTTCTGCTGATACTGCCGTTTACCTACACTCGGTAGAATAGATAAAAAATGCGGGAACAAAGATTAAAAAAAAAAAAAAAAAGGAAAATGAAGAGAATCATACGTGCAATAGATTTAAAATAAAAAAAATCAGATACTATTTGCTCTTTACTTTCCTACTGCAGTATATATACTGGTACTATATTATGTTACATTAATACAAATAAATAATATTTACTGAAATTTTAATGTCAAAATTAAATGCGTCTTTAAAAGTTTCATAGCATTAATGATAAATTATATGATAAACAAAACCACTGATCTAGTAACGTTCTGACATCATCAACAATGAAACTCCCGCCATAGCATACGTGAGGGTATTTTTTTCATTGTTGGAACACCTGAAATTCGGTAATTTCATTTAAAAAGGTAGATCTCACGACTTTTCTTCGAATTTAATTGCTGTAAAATAAAATTTTCCATTGATTCATATAATTTTTTTCTGTAATTAGTAATTCCAGAGAAAGTTTAAATTTTATCAGGAAAAGATATATTACTATAAATTAGAGGTAGAATAGAAAGACAAAGTTCAGCCTTGGATTATTTAGTCACTATTGCACTAAATTTTAGTGCAAGAGCGATGATACATTTAAAAAATATTTTTTGGAAACTTCGATGAGCTTTTGGAAATTTCGAGAGAAGCTTTATAGTAATTTTAACTCTAAAAGCAAATCCTTAGAATTTAAAACTTTTAATGAAATCCTTATTTCATGGTTTTATGAATATAGTGATTATTTAGCAGTGTAAATAGAATTCTGTGTATATTTTTGACTCTGATTTCATTCATATTTTACTTTTCAAACATGAAATAGTTAACATTTTCCAACATCGTTTAATTGACTTTGACGTACAATTGTTTATTGGGACATCGTCAAATTTGATGCTCAATCTCTCTGGAAAATGAATAAATAAAACGCAATTGCCCCCGCCATACCATGACGGATTACTTTCTAGCGTTAGAAATAAAAGCTTATCGAAATATTCATATTTAAACTTCAGTCGAAGGAGGTAACGACAGATATTAACTCGGAGCTTTTAAACTTTCCAATACTGTGATCGAAATCGTGCATTTGTCGCATAAGAGCTTAAGTTTTCTCATTAAATGCGTTTTCAGATTGGCTTTCATTGTCGTTAACGTGGGAAAAAATTTTTTGTAATAGGTTTTTTAATTGAGTAGCGCGATTATTTCGTTGTTCCACCTTTTACTTTATAGTCTCTTTCCATTTTTCTTTCTTTTCGTTATTCATTTCCAACTATTTACAGATAGTGAAATGGATTTTTTCTTTTGAATATTTTAATGAATAGCAATGCTCAATTTGTGGAATAAGGTTAAAGTTACAAAGCATTTGTTTTTACAAGATACTTGCGGGTGTAGTTTATATATGGTTTATGAACGTCATAAAATATATCCTATTAGCTACTGTAGAAATTTTCAATGTGTCTAATTGAATTGAATTGCATTCAAAACAAATCTACATTAGAGTAGCACACTTTATTTTTATAAAAAGCAAAACCAAAATTACCACTTCAGCACATAAAAAAGGGGGGGGGGGACAGAAAAAAAAGAATAAATAAATAAATGAAAAAGCAAGAAAGAAAAGGGAAATTTAAATTGAAAAGTAGTTGAAAACAGTTTGCATTTTAAACAAATTATCGCATACAAAACAATTAGTTAAAACCGAGCTATTGTATAGCATTTTTGTAGTGAAAACGTTTTATAAAAATTAAAACGTAAGATTTGGTCAAAAATAACTTAAGGTTTTTCTTCATTTCATTATTTTTAAAGAAGTTAATTGGAGTACACTAATTAAACTTGCCTTTTTAACGTAGAAAAATAAATAAAAGGAAAATTAAAATAAAACGAGCTGATGTGTGCCTAACATGACTTCCTTTTACTCCAATTTAATGTCATTTTCCTATTATTGGCAATTTTAATGTGATGCAATAGTTTTCTCTCTAAATATCACCAACAGTGGCCAAATTAAAACCAGATTTTAAAAAAAACGCCAAATTTGTCGCCAACTTGGTGAATAAACTTGGCGACCAAAAGACTGGCGATATATCGCCAAGTCTCCACCAAATTGTAACACCACTTGAGTTTACATAGAAATTAAGAATGATTCCCCCCCAAAAAAGGGGCAAAAGACCCCCTTAAAAACACCTAAATGCAATCAAAAGGGGAGGTTCACAACTAGACCTCACTAGGAGTCTACGTACCGAATTTCAACTTTCTAGGATATACCGTTCTTGAGTTATGCGACATACATACGCACATCCGCACAACCTACGTACATACAGACGTCACGAGAAAACTCGTTGAAACTAACTCGGGAATCGTCAAAATGGATATTTCGCGTGTCTATACGTTCTTAGGCACTTATCCACGTGTGGTCAAGTCGAAAAAAAAAAACTTAACATTCATTCGGGGATGAGCAAAATGGAAATTAAGGTCGACTTTTGAGTGAAATTTTTTTCGCTAATACAATACTTCCTTTTTTGTAAAAGGAAGTAAGAAACAATGAATGATAAACCCTTTTTTGAAATAATTTAATATTGATTTTCTGAAACTGTATTGGAACGAACGTCAGAAAAAATACTTTTACCCCATTCTAAATAGAATAGAAAATCTCGGATTTTTTTTTCTGCTAATAATTGTATGAAGTAGAAGGCTCTAGTTACTAGCCAGTTGATAGAGAGTTGATTTTTAGCCTAAGAAGTGAAAATGGCGACTGCACAGAAGAAAGCTCATTGTTTTGTGGTTGGATGAAAAAAAAATCACCAATAACCGGCAAAGAAAGCTTCTACCATAAAGATCCATCATTCAGTGGATCTTTCGATTTCGATTCCGAGTCACAACTGACTACAACTGTATTTATGTCGAGGACTGCATACAAAGTGCCTTTCTTCCATTATTTTTTATACCGATAGATGGCAGCACCATCACCGGATCAAACAGTTAATTAATCGAACAGTTAATGAGAATTTAGAACTACACCAGGGGGCTAATGGCTACCTGGTGCTAGCACCCCCTGAGGTATCGTTTCACTTGGAGGACATTGAGACCACGAGCAAATTTAACATCGCCCAGTCCCCTTTAATGACGACGGTGGATCTTCGACCATCAAGGTTCGAACTCAGGAGCCCGAATCCGACACTCTACCGATCGGGCTACCACGGCCTCCAGTGGATCTTTATGTTACATTTCGTGTTTAGGTTAACTGTGATTTTGTTTGGCTAACCATAATACACACTATGCTTTCTCCTGTACAGTCACCGTTTTATTCTCTTGCCCTCAAAATGCTATTAACTACCTCTACATCAGGCAATTAATACCAGAAAAAATTTCAAAGTTTTTCATTCCTATGGTTTCTTTGGTTCTGTTAGTATTTTTCTACTAAGGTTTTTTTCATTAGTTTTTAGCTTGTTTATACACTTATTCTTTATCATAAGAAATAATTTATATCAAACTGTTGGGAATTGATTTATTAATGTTTTGATGGAAACGGTGCAAGATTTTTCGCGGGCACCCTGTATTATGTGGATTGATTTATTTTAATTTTCATGATTAATCGTTTCGTTAATTAAAAATTAAAATTATAATTTCCAGTGGTACATTTTAAATTTTATTTTAATCCAGATATTTGGTTATGGAAGAACAGCAAAACAAAGTGTATATGAAAGTTATTTGCATATAAAAGAGCAAAATTAGGTTATACTCTGTAATGGGTACGTAAGGAAACAATGTCATCAATCTGTTATTGCGTTTAAAGATTTTTTTTATCAGTTAACTTTTCCAAATCGCATATTGCATTAAAAATGGCAAAAAAATAGTTTTAAGTCTTGAAGCAGATTATTATAGCATCAATGAATTCTTAGGAGGAAGCCTTTCAATGGAAAGATAAAGTAATATTTTTTTCTATAATCTTTATGAAAATCTGAAATGCTGTTTTCTTGAAGAAAAAAAAATAAACATTAATTTTTAACAGTTTATTACTCGACGAGCATTCTTACACAAATAACAAAGCGCTCTTCAAAAATTTAAACTGAAATTAAAAGTTTTTTTTTTTAAGGTTTACCGTGTTTATAGAACATGGCCCACAAAAAAAAGAAAGAAAAAAAAAAGAAAAAAAGAGTAATTTGAAAATAGATTTATTAAAACTGTTTCTCTATTAATTAAAGTCACAATGTTCAATGTATTTAATGCGCGTAGGAAGCGTGAGTAGGTATTTTTAAAATTATTAAAAATGCCGAAGTTTCAAAACAATTTTGCTCTTTTTTCATTCTAAGATATCTTTCCTTTGAAACAATACAAAGGTCTGCAGAAACATGTTATAAAATTTTGTAAAAGACTTGAGAATTATAACTACAAAATACAATACAGTGTTAGTCAGAGTAAAAGGGAACATTAGATAAATGAAAACAAATACAAATACCACACTTGAAGTAATTTTAAAACCAAACTATTAATGAATGAAGACAAGGTGACATACAGAACATATTATGAGAGTTCTTTTCCTCTCCAACTGAACTACAAATGTATGTCATATTACGAGTTTTCTGTTGGCAATCGCTGTATTATGTTCTCTGGACATTGTACCATCATATTTCTCATTGGTATGATCATTAGAACTATTTCTGAGTAATAAAGATTTAAAAACTTAGCCAATAACCTAGCTACCACATCGAAATATTTTTCTACAAAACATGCTGAGTTTTATCCATACGGAAATGATAATTTACACATTAGTTGGCAAATTGAATGGGAAACGAGGATAATTAAATGTCAATGATTGAAAATAAAAACGTGTAAAACTTTCATTAGTTTAAAAGGAACGCATTTTTTTTCGTTTCTCGTAAGTCTAATAATGCTAAAACACTATTGCAAAAGAGCAGTGGCTTCGTTCAAAAGTCAGTCTTCTGCACTTCGTTTTCCTGTTTGGAAGTGAAGAGTTTGTTTACTTCAATGTAAAAACAAAGCAAAACAGTCCATTGCGACTTTTAAGTAAAGTTCTTATCATATTATTTTACCATACAACTCCTTTCCTTTCTCGAGAAATTTTAAATATTTGATGAAAATCAGTAATACTGCCGAAATATGTGTAGAAAACAACATCTGTATGAAGATATTGTAAAATATTTCACAATACATTTTTTAAATCCATTCTATTTTTGAAAGAAGAAATAATCTTCAAAGTCTCTTTGGGAAAAACTTTCGTTCTTATCAGAGTAATGAGAATAAGCTTCTTTTGAAGCTCAAAAACCAAGGATCTAGTAACTAGAGATCAAAACAAAAATAGTAAAAAAACCATTGCACTTCCTTTTGAATGCAGAAAACCACCAGTAAAGTATTTAAATATTCACTGGGAACTTTTTCCCATGCGTACAAACAATGTTAATTTAAAATTTACTTCAATATTTCAAAACATTTATATTGTTGTTCATAAATAGGTATTGCTTTAGCAATACCATAGCTGATTTGAGTGGAAATATTACTTTCAAACAGAAGTACGAAATAGGAAAGGAATTTCTCTCTATTTATTTAGAACTTAAAAAACTAACATTTTTAGATGTAAAAAGAAATTAAAAAGAAATCTTCACTCATATAATAAAGCATTCACTGATCGAGTAACGCTCCTGACGTCATCAACAATGAAACTCGTTCCATGACATGATAATTTGATATAATTTTTTGGCAATTCTTGAAATACAGGGAAATGGTTTATTTCGACAGAGCTGAACTGGATCTGGTAACCTTAGTGTTTTACTAGTAAGAATGTCTTTTTAGGAGAATACAGAAATGGAAAAAATGGCCAACAATGAACTATCAAAATATTATCAAGCAAGACATGGCGTCGTTTCCAAAATTTAGAAAGTATTTTTTTTCTGAAAGAGTATGCTTAAAAACATAGGATCTGACCATTTTTTAAATAATTTGTTTAAGTTTAACATTAAAAAAAATTACTTAAATCAGTGATCTTTCATTGTTTACATTTCTTGCCGATGACATCACAAATGATGAAATGCCATTCAATGTTGCCATTCACAGTGCAAAATATTTAATTCGCATCTTTACTCACGTGTATTGGCAACGATATGGTCGATAGCATAGAGCGCAATTTTAATTCGCTGCTTGATTATCATAACGCGGAAATGTAGTAGAATGATGCGACACAAAGTGCATCATTTGTGACGTCATGAAAACCACGCCTTGTTTGAAAAATCGGACGTTTAAAAAAAAATAATTAAAAAAAAAACTCTAATTTGAATTCCGAAACTTTGAATTCAAATTATGTTTTTCGCAATCACGAGTTGAGACAAGACTCTACTGGTTAGAGTTATTGTTTCTAGAAATGGCTCCCCCGCCCAAGCATGTCCCTCCTCCTGGGTGCTTACGTGTATATAGTTATGTGCGTGTGTGTGTAGGCTTACGTGTGTGCACGTAGGCGTGTGTATGTGTGTAAAGGCGTGCGCGCGTAGGCGACTGTGTATGCGCATGCGTGTGTAGGATATGGACGCCACCGCCCAGCAAAAGAGGATTCCGGGGGACAGTGCTCAGGACCAGCCGCGCCGCCGCCGGTAGACGGTGGTGCTGCAGGCCTGGTCCAAGCTGAAAAAGGAACCGGAACATCAAGGACTGTCAAGTGAGAACAATAAGCAATCGTGATTGCTCAAAAAACTGTTTGGAAATGAGTTTTTTCTGGGTCCATGTTTTTTTTTTCTCATTCAATCCATTTCAATGACTAAAAGTAGTACTTTTGACTGAAGGAAACCACCCCATTGCTTCGATCAAATGTAGAAGCAGTTTTCACCCCTCATACCTTAACGGGCGATTTTCTATAATTACCTAACGCTTAAAAAATAACGTTACTTTCTGGATAATTCACATATATATATATATATATATATATATATATATATATATATATATATATATATATATATATATATATATATATATATATTCAATTGTTATTTTTATGTTCAATTTACGGAAGTCAAATAAAATACACTGAAAATATTTTAACTTTAGGTGAATGATAAAGCAACATAAAAATGTCCACACTTCAGTCTCCCAAAATAGTGATCACGTCCAAACTTTTCCCAACCAGCTTAACCTTCTTATTACCATAACATGATCATCATTGAGGAATACTAAAATGATGTAATCACAGGCGAAAGCAAATATACAAAATGATATACGACAGTCTCTTACATGCACGCAATAAATGGGAACCATTGGTGAACTTTTAGTTATTATTAATACCAGCCGTTGATTCATCTCTATCATTTATTCAGGTATGGAATTGGTCAAAGTAATGGATTCTGTCATAATATGAGTTTTCCGTACGAAAATGTCTGGTTCTTCCGCAAGCAGTTATTAAGACTTATTCCGCTATACTCAATGAAACGTTTTTAAGTAATGTAAAATTAATGTTTTTGTTTATTCATACAAATGAAAAGATGGACGGATGTAAAAGTAATTTAGTTTCTTGCTATCAAAAGGATAAAGATTTATGTTCAATAAATCATTTAAACGTTGCAAGTTATTGGATATCTTAAAGACTTAAAATTGGAAATGAGGGCCGGACAGGTTGTTAATGTAGTCGAAGTAAGCAAATGTTGTTCAAAAATTATTTACAGATCAAAATGTTTCCTATTAATATATAGAATAAAATATTTTTTGAGGGGGGGGGGAAGGGGGGTGCTTCTCGGGAAAACGGTAAGGCTTAGAGACATGAAATTTGATACACTGATGTAGTGTTTACCGACACCTCGGAGCAAGATTTTTGACACAAGATTTTTGTAACAAATGAAACTGTATTTTAATAGACATATAATTGTTAACAAGTAACTAAAATTAAAAATTAAAAAAAAACCAACTGAGTCGCAAATGTAGAATCAAGAGGGAAAATTGAAAATCCTTACAAAAGGCTATAAAAAATCAATTACAAGTATTTTATTAGTTAAGAAAATTAAACTGGCAACAGTTAAAAATTTAAAATCATTGCGTTTAATTTCCTTGTCGACCAACAACGAATTCCGTCACCAATCCCGTGAATAAAGACTTAGCCATATTTAAAATCTGCTAAAAAAATGTTATAATTCGATTTCTCTATAACATAGAAGTTCCAAATACATTTTATCAGACGCAAAAAAAAGGTACTGTTTATTTTGGCACTAAATTTTTAAATATGTTTTCACTGCAAAAATCGCAAAAAACCTTTTAGAGGTTTTTAATTAATATCTTCGTTAATTAATGTCATCCGAAGACGCAACCTAGCTAAGAACACTCTCTATCAACTCTCCCTTCGAAAATTTTTTTTTTTTCAAAATCTGTCCATCCGTTTAGGCGCTAGAGTGCCACAGACTGATACACAGATGCACAGACATGTCAGACTTATAAACCCCTTCCTTTGTGCGTCGGGGGTTAAAAATGAGTAACTATAAAAATTTTCCTCAATAATGCAATTCAAGGTTAGAAATAACTATAGGGTAAGTGCTCCAGTAGTCGGTTAGTTTCCAGTAGTCGGCCACAAGGACATAAAACTGCTTATAAATATTACATGCATTGCTCAAAATCGGATATGACGCATTCCCACATTCATTTACCTGTCCCCAATTATCATCCAGTAACAGTTAAGTTGTAGGTATTTTTTCTTAAGTAATAACGAGTCATTTAATTTTAAAACATGTGCCCGTCATACTAGTTTGCGATTCAGCTTATTTTTTTGTTAAGACACATCTTCTTTAAATGATAAGTACCCTTCTTTTATTCATTATGCTGCAAATTTGATTTCACTTTTGCTTCAATGGATTGTATAACATAATGTTTGAATGAAAAAACAAACCCCACCTTAGGCTCAACTGTTTTTAAATGGGTGGCCGACCACTGGTTATGCAATTCTATTGCTTTTCCAGTAGTCGGCCATGGCAGCTCTACCACTGGTTTCATGCTGTTTGGTTGATCTACCCAGGAGTCGGCCACGTTCTTATATAGATTTTTTTTTAAGTTTATCAAATAATAATTAAAATAAAGTTTTTTTCTAATGTTTATTTTAATTTAGAATTCTCGAAAACAGGTTTTGTAAATTCAGTCCATAGTTGCTTTAGAATAAAAGTTCTGATACTCAGCGTGTCATTACCAAAAGGTGATTTATCGTTTTTCTTTACAAACCATCTTACGTTGATGAAATTCATAAAACAAATGATTAAATTTCAATCATTATTTATTTGGCAAATTAATAAACGTTATAATTGTAAGGAAGATGTGATACTTCAATAGTTACGTTAGCTCAATTTATTTGAATGAGTTAAACCTTTGGTTATTCTTTCTATTGCTCATTATGCTAAATATTTGCTTCACCAAAGGTTCAAGAAAATTGTATTTTATTAAGGTTAATTATTTCAAGTGTTGATACCCCTTCTTATTACTGTTTTTCTATAACCAAGTATTTAATTCCTTGGGTTTTCTTCTCTATTAAATCAAAATTTATTTCTCGTTTAAAATAATGCTGACTTTGCTTCAAAATTGCATTACGTAGCTGCAAATTCCATTTTAGATTATTCATTGTTTACTAATATTCTTGTTGAAAGTTGTAAGTTTATCTTCAAGATAACCCTATTTCTCAATTTTAAATTACCTACATACAGACCCGTCATTTTGACAAACGGGGGGGGGGGGGGAGCAATCGCCCTCTCTGGAATTTTAGAACGTAATGCAATTATGCATTTCGTTTGTATTTTGATGTTTTTTTCTTATAAAATGCAGTGAATTTTTAACCTTGCCCCCCCCCCCTCCGTAAAACTTTGAAAAGACTAATATGCCTACATAATTTATCTTACTCCAGTTCGTTCACAACGAAGTGTTTTGCTTTAACTGTGACTTTAATTGCTAATCTTTTAGTATAATAGGGAATTGGAGCTAATAGAGATAGCTGAAAACTAGTAATTAACGAAAACTCCAAGTTTCATATACAAAATTTAACTCAACTGTGCAAAACTTTATTTTTAACAATTAACTTAAACGTATGAAATCCAAGATGAAGAGAAGTAAATAAAATTTTTTGAGGTAATTTAGGATCCAGGTGAGGTTGGCCTGCACATTAGCCACTTTCACAATATTAATAAGAGGGCTGACACTGTTATTTAATATTCACATGTGAACACACAATCGAATGTCATTGTTCTAATTTTTTTATCTGATAAAAACCCTCAGCTCCTCCTCCCTCCCTTGATGTTTTTCTGCGAACCCCTAGACTTAACTCCCTTCCTGCCTCTCCCCTAGGTTGAGAACCGATGATGTAGAAGATAAATAATAAAATGTGTATTGCACGTGATGCATATTCAAACTGGTTGCAGTTAGGAAGATAATATAAAGAAAAACGTTGCGAAGACATCAAGAATGCAGTATTCTTTCGTAATTACTAAAATAATTAATTTTGTAAGTAAACTGCTGTGATGTAAGTTTCGCATTCAATTTTGTTTAAATTTATATACACTGACACCCCATAAGAGCAATGAAAATGAAACTGCCGACTACTGGGCTCATACACGGCCGAGCACTGGATATTTAATGCCGATTACTGGAGCATTTTCTCGTATTAATAATAGCTTGGTTTTTAAAATAAAAATGTTTTTACTCCAGAAACAATTTTGTGAGCCATTATCAGAAATGTTTTTGTTGTTCTATTGATCACTGAAATTTATAGGTTAACAAAAATCAACAACCGATCTCTTAAATGGCCGACTACAGGTGCTTTTACCCTACTTTCTTGCGTTGGAAGTTTGGCTATTTATCTATCAGTGCAACAAAATTGAAACAGTTTAAGATTTTTACTCAGAGATAAATAGATAAATGTGAATAGTTTGGTAAATTTAGATAGACGGATAGGAAAGAGACGGATAGATATAGATATAAATATAGAGGTAATTTAGATATAGACATACGCAGATTAATATTTTAAAAGATAATAGAAAATATGTTCACGAAATTAATATTTTTATAGATTGTCAGAGATTAATAAAAGTACGTAGAGAGACACAGATAGCTAGGTAAAGAGCCGTATAGATAGAGACTTAAAGTGACTTAATGAATAAAGAGGAATAGATATTGAGAAATATTCTTGAAATTAATTGATAGTTCTCTAGTGATAAATATAGAGATAGTAGATCATAGTAGATAATAATCTATTTATATTCAGAGATAGCATACATGGATGGATAGTAATAGAATAAAATACAGAGATAGACAGAAAGATTTAAACAGAATTATAGAGACATAAACACTGATGAAAATAAATTATTGTAGGATGCCATATTTATCAAAGCAGCGACCAAATAAAAAGTGAATGGCATGAAAACGAACTTCACAAAAAGATGAAACATCTTGCCATCCAAGGCGTCTAGTAGTTTAACTGACAAGAGTTATCGAAAAGATAACGAAACCTAGATCAATTGAAGCAGTGAGAAGCAAAGGGATGTGAATGATAAAATTTAAAATATGGAGATAACCAGTACAAATGGTGTGTGCCTCTCTTCTGTCTGGGCGCAAGAGAGTAGCCCTGGTAGGTTCTCCGATACAGCATGGTTTAGAAAAAAATTTCAATGAAAGCCTACCTTGGACCTTATCTTTAAACGCGTTTTGCTCAAAACTTGAAAATCTCCACTTATATCCCTCTGCTTCCCATTGCCTCAATTTGTGTTTAAAAGAAGATTTTAAAATGCGGGAACAAAAGGTAAAGCAATAACAATTTTGGATACCGAAGAATATTCGTAACAATTAAAATCCAGATATTTTCAAAACAAGGAAGGTTATGCAAATATAATGCAAACTTTCAATAAATTATTTATCGTTTCTGCAAAACTCATGTAAAATATAAAGTATTCTTCGTTTTTTACGAGTCTAAAATGAACAACATTTAGTTTTAACAATCATAATTTGTCTGCTATGTATGATTGAAAAGAGTAAATTATATTCCACACTGTGATTTAAAAATAATGATCGATCGTTTCCAGCTAACCTCAAATTGTCCTCTCATTCTTCCACTGCAGAGTAATTAATTTTCCAGTTGTTTTAGAAAGCATTATGTGGCAATTATTAAGCTAATCACGCTTTCAATTAGCTAGCTAGTGCATTTTTAAAGAAGAATAAAATTAATCATAATCAATTAACACTTGAAACATACTTTAGAGAACTATTATTAATGGAGATTGATGCTCTGGAAAAATGCAAAGATAAAAGATTTGACACACATTCATTTAAACATCATTAGCAAATTCAATCATTCATATTTTATTTTGATCTGTCCAGTTCAAAGCTGTTTAAACAAAACAAACAAGCAACGATAAAATTAAAAATTTAAAAAAACCCCGACTGAGTCGCAACTGTAGAATCAAGAGGGAAAATTGAAAAACCTATTCGCAACTCCAATGAACTATAGGGTGCGCTGCAGCCACTGCCTAATGGCGGATAAAAATGTAAAACAAATGCCGTAATTTATAACTTGCTTTGACGCTTAATGATTGACTGTAATTTTTCATCGTGTTTGTGCGAAGCTTTCTTTTCTATTCTTCTCAAATTACATTATACCATAAACTGTCTGAAGCTTGTAATTAATCCCAAATAATACACCTGGAATGGAATGTTTTACCTTTTTCGGTAGTATTGTTAATCACCGCAAGGTAGCGTATTCGAGCTCTGGAGTTGCGAATTAAGATCCTTATATAATTAAAAACCAATGTCAAGTATTTTATTTGCTCAAAAATAGAAACTGGCAACATAAAAATTTTAAACCATTGCTTTTAATTTCCTTGTCGGCCAACAATGAATTCGGTTATCAATCGCGTAAATAAAGGCTTAGCCGTTATTAAAATCTGCTTCAGAAAACGATATAACTCGAATTCTATGAAACGTGGAAGCTCCAAACACATTCTATCAGACGCGGATTAAATTTCTCTTTATTTTGGTACTAGCAGTTCGCGCACAGCGATGGCTGTGCTAAAAATTTAATGAAAGTCCGTTTAATAAAAAAATTGACGCCCCTCCCCCTCTAATGTGAAATGAACATTTTTCTTTGTATAAAATGCGTACACACCTTCTCAAAAAAAACTATTAAAGTTTCTTTGGAATTTAAATCTTTTTGTCAAATCATTAATTTAGATTTACAGTTGCTTTAAAACTCTATTTAGCGAGTGAAGCGGTTTTTACTGCAATTTAAAATATTTCGCCAAATTAACAAAAAAAGACATCAAATAATATCTTTCAAACGTAAAAATAGTTCCGCATTTCTATTGTTTACTGCCAAACTCTCTCAGCAACCACGCTATCATAATCCATTCGTCTAACGAAAAAAAAAAAGAAAAAGAAAAAACAATCCAGTGAAACATTCAAAAATCATCGTCAGAAAAAAAGAAGAAAATGTCGTACATTTCGCACAGATAAAAACAAATCAAAAGTTTCTTTTCCTTCAAAACATATCGCCAAAACAATGAAGTACATTTACGATTGTTTTAAAATAATAATTCTAGACTGAACTGCTCAGCGCCTAACGCTCCAAGCGACCACGCTTCCGGAAGCCAGCCCATTTGCGAGTGAAGCGGATGTTTTTTCTTTGGCAATAATAAATGTTGCGCCAAACAAACAAAAAAGTATAAAATCATATTAACAGTAGTTTTCAAATCTTTATACAGTAAAACCTGTAAAGTTGACCACCTGTCTATGTTGACCGCTTTTGTCGGGAACGGAATTAGTCCTATCTCATATAATGAAGGAAAACCTCTGTAACTTGACCACCTCTCTATCTTGACCACCTGTCTATCTTGAACACTAATGTATGCCAAATTTGGTTTGGAGTATTGTAAAAAACCCTTTGTAAGTTGACCACTTGGTTTATTTTCTTAAACTTTTTTCAGCAAATTATTTTATTTTATTATCTATTTATTTATTTATTATTATTATTATTTTCTTTTTGATAGCTTCTAAGAATGTTTTTAATGCTTTTGATGACGGACTAGCATTTTACTAACTAAACTGCAGCATAAAGCTTATGCTGCTCTATATTCTAAAAACTTGTTTTTCATTTGTTGTTCTATTTGAGATAGCTTGTTGTACTCTTTTCAATGAAAATAGGTGTCAGTAGAAAAGTTCAAAGTCTTTTCTTTCAGTTGCAATATGTTATGCCAACATAGGAATTGTGCTACAAAGAGCAGGCCCGTATCTATACATTTTGGGCCCCCCTGCTACAAAATATGTAGAGGCCCTCCCTAGTGGCCAGCAGTGTTTATTTGTAAAGTAAATAAGTCTTAATGCTATTTTTTATTTTATTTTTTCTTCTATTTCTAGTGCCGTTAGCCCCTTTAAGGACACGGGCCCCTCGCACTGCGGATATGCAGATCTGGGCCTGCTAATGAGTAAAGTTACATATTTCTGGTGCAAGGGATTAAGAGATAGGACATTTTAATTGTGCCTTTATGAACTGGGAGAGTCGAGCTTGTTGCTGTTTGTGCTATAAGTTTTACATAAAAAGGCTTCAAAAAGAAAGTTAGTTGAACTTGAGATTAATAAAAAGTATGAAATATTAAAATTGATTTAAAATGGAGAAAGCCAGAGAAAATTAGCTAGCACATACGGAATTTCTAAAACTACAGTGTCTATTATAGTTAAAAACAAGGAAAAAGTAAAAAAATTATTTGGATAGTATTTTTAATAATTGTTTCACTTTTAATCATGTTAAACAATGAAAGTGAGTTGAACAGAAAGAGTAAGGGTGAATTACTCAAAAAATATGAATACATGATGCAAGAAATGACAAAAAAAAAAAAAAAAAATCATTACCACCCTTTATAAGTTGACCACCTGTCTAAGTTGACCGCCAAAGTTCTGCACCGCGAGTGGTCAACTTACGCAGGTTTCACTGTATATTAAGAGCTGCGTTGCTCGGCTTTGCCCGGTCTACCTTGAGAATAAAAATTGTGTCAAGTGACATATATTCAACAATCAGGCATAAAAATTAAAAAAAAAAAAAAAAAACCGCTATGCAAAATTACCCTTCCAAACAATGACGACAGATATTAAATACTTTTAAGAAATTAAAATGCGAAAGATGGATTTTAAAAGCGTAACCATGGAAACACGAAATAAAATAAGTTTAAGAAATTAAATACAAAATAATTAAAGAAACAGTGGATTTAAAAAACGTAACCGTGGAAACGCGAAAATAAAATGGTTGACAACCTAAATCAAAATGACATTTTTCGAATTTGATTTAGAAAACCCTTGTAACTTTTTTTTCCTTTGAAGATAGAAGCTAAGTTTTTCGACCATAGGTCGAGAGATCTAGAGTAAAAAATGTCGCTTTTTCCAATGGTGCCAAAAATAAAACTGTGGGACAATTCCTTCACTTTTATTGATAGATTTAATGAAGAAAGTAGTGTCTAAATTTCAGCTAAGCCTAAAAAGGTTCGAGCTAAAAACGCAAATTACTCCCACCGTAATTAAGTTAGAGCATTGAAACAAATTGTTTAGAATGCGGAAAATTCTACCCTTTTCAACAATATATAATATTAATATGTGCAAGTAATTTTTCACTCCCATATTCGGGAATTTATGTGAACTTTGGACCTAAATTGGTATTTAAAAAAACTATTTATCGGATTTTTTCGAATTACAGCGTATGTCACTCAGTGAGAAAACACCTTTCATACAGTGAAGGAATTTTTCAAATAGGTGCAGTGGTTCCGGAGATTACCTCGAACATATAAACACAGAAAAATTCGCCCTCTCTCTTTATAATATTAGTATAGATTAAATTTAAAATTTTTTAACTATATTTTCACTGCGAAATTCGCAAAAAAACTTTTAGAAGTTTTAAATATTTTCGTTAATTAATGTCGTCCAAAAATGCAACCAGACTAAGAACACTCTCGACTAACTCTCCTTTCGATAAATTTTATTTTTTCAAAATCGGTCCATTCGTTTAGGCGCTAGAGTGCCACGGACAGACATATAGATACACAGACACGTGAAACTTATAATCCCCTTCCTTTGTGTGTCGGGGGTTTAAAAGGAAGAATTATGTGAATTGTAATTATTATTATCATTTTTATTATGATTATCACCATCATAAACATCATAACCATTATTATTATTATTATTGCGTTTTATTTTTTATTAAAATAATATTATTAATAATAATAAATTAATAAATGCAAAAATAATAAAAAGAAAGAAAATCAGTTCACTTCAGCATTACGTCACTGCCACTAAAACTTTTATGCTAGATTAGGCGCAATAACTTCGCACTGAAGTTTACTTTATGCAAAACGTATAATTATATCTATTATTATTTTGCTGTACATATTATTATCTTGATAATAATCAGTATAATTATTGTTAAAATATTAATATTAAATGCGATTATTATTATTAAATTATTATTATAAAATTATCATTAAATGTTCCTATTATTGTTTAATGACATAAAAAAGATAAAAATGCTCTCCGCAGTGATAGTAGCTTTTAAGTCGATATTTTTCAATTCACTCAGGCCGTAGAACGTACTACGAGAAGCATAGCTGCAAAAAACCATAAGTAACCAGACATTCACTCTAAAGTACAAAACTTTATTATCCGTCATTAAAACCGTGCTTCTTAAAACATAAATTCCGTAGTTTTTGAATTCATTCAAAAATTATAAATCCCCCTTCCCCCCCCCCAAAAAAAAACTTACACAGAATTTATAGCATAGAAATTATATTAAGTAACGCACCGAAAAACAAAGTAACCCATCTCGCCCATTAAAACCATATTTGATATTCAAAAAGGGAAAATGTCACTGGCTGATGCCTTTTTTGTCAGCAAAAAGAAAAAGAAAGAAATAATTCTTTCGTTTTACTCAAAGTGGTTGAACATCTTGATCTTAGCAAAGTCACTTGAGCCTCTCCCTTTCGAAGGAAACCTGTCCATTCGGCACTTTTGTCACTGATTAGCATTGTTGAAGATCAGAAACTGAAATTCGAGAGAACGACATCTAAGCCCACAGCCAGATTCAGGGAGTGAAAGAAATGACACGTAATCAGTTTATCGATTGATGGAATATCTAGTTTTGTCAAGATTGATTTCTGAGAAGTGCAAAAAGGGGTGTCTTCTTCTGGGATAGATTTTGTCTTTTTGTTATGTTTCTTATTAGCAAAAACACTGTCTCCCAATTCCTTTTATCGTCCTTCAGGCTCGTTCGGTGGGAAACCAATCAAGTAATGGATTTATAGTTGTTATTTTTATAAGCTTTTTTCATACTCTGTATTGATGTCAGTTTGGATGAGACAAGCTTTATTCTCGTCATCAAGTCTCAAAACATCAAGAAGTTCCAACCATAACTAAGAGTGAGCCTACTTTTCTTTCCGTATATCAATTTCATTTTTCCAACATTAGATCAATACTGCCGTGTGCAGGTAAAAGGCAGTAGCAGCAAATTTTTCATTTTTAATTTTTTTGCATTTTTGTCATCTATTGTACGCTATCTTTATTGCACAAGTTCGCTTATTTGGTTTCGGCTGAAAAAAAGGTGTGAAAAAAATTGTATAATTCCAACATTTCCCTATTGTTAGTATTGAATCCAAAACAAGTTTCTTGAAATATCTCAAACTCATTTCTGTAGATACTGCCGTTTACCTGCACATGGCAGAATATTATCTCTATCAGCAACTATTGTGTTTAGTGCACCTCTGAAGTGCACTACCGCTATGCCGGGAGCACTTCTTAAAATTAACACATGTTATTGTAAAAGAATTTTAAAAAAAATAAACAATGGCAATGTAAAAAGTTCAAAATAGAAACGGCAAATTGTGGTCCTGGAACATTTTTTTTTTTGGGGAGTGACACCACTTTCCCATCAGCGAGCAAACATACGGCAAGCTCAACAAGAATGGCTCAGAGCAATGACGACCGTTACTACCTGAATGAAAATTGAAGTTCATACTTAGAGTTGAAGGTAACGTTCTTTTTTGGAGTTCAAGTTCATAATTTTATGGAACTACCACATATAATTTCAAACAATAGCTATTTAGCTTTAAAAATTGAATTCTGAAAATAAAAGTAAAAATCGGCAAAAGGAAATTTAATCTCACTAGAGTGTAACCAAATTCAGGGAGTGAAAGAAGTAACACGTAATCAGTTTATGGATGGATGGAATACCTAGTTTTGTCAGATTGACTTCTGAGAAGTTCAGATGGGGTTGATCAGCAGTTTTAAAATTTGCAAAATTTTATCAAAAATGTGCATTTTTTTTGTTTTTTTCCTCTGATAGAAAAAACAAAAAATAAAATAACAATAATTTTGATAACAACTTTTGAATTATTTGATTTTGTGAGAAAAAGTTACATAAATCTGAATTACTTTTGTATTGTTTCAGATTGAAAACAGCAGGTTCAATATGACTGCTATTAAAATTGTACGCTGATGGTAGAGGAGAGTTAAAAGATTTGCGGTCATTTCAAGATAATGCTTGTCCGTAATCGTTGCTTATCATATTGATATTTAAAAAAATAATAATGAATATACCTTGGTTTGAAATGTACAAATGAATAATCAAATGCGTGACCGTAACAAATTGTAACGATGATATACTTAAGTTTTAGTTAAATGAGATTGAATTTAATATTCATACAAATTCGAAATGTTCATCATTTTTTCGGAGTTCTCTAATTTTTGGCAACACAAAATGTCCTTCCGCCCTGTTTTACAAGTTCACCCTTACCTTTTGAAATATTTTTTTTTTTTGGGGGGGGGATGGAATTTTAAATGCTGGCCAAAATAAGGGTAAACCTTTTTTTTTTCTTGTGTTTAAGAACAACGAAACATCTTTGTTAAAACAATGACTTGCAATCAAATATGAGGCTTTTTAAATTAAATGTTAAACTATCGGTAGAATTGAATCTCAATGCGCATTTCAATAACGTCATTTCTCCTCCCAAAAGCCTTTGCATTTCATCAAACGCGGAGCTTTCTTTTATTCACCTGTATGTATGTATGTATCTTGTAACGGAATCTTGCAGCTTAAATTTCGCCCACTTCCTGCGATCGGATTCTTTTGAAATTTGGCACGCGATCTCAGACCCGATGACAATACAATATTCTATAATCAAATTAATTAATTAACCCTTTTAATTGTTAGTTTCCTCCAATTTTAATCAATATTTTGGCATAAATCCAACAATGTGAAAAAGGAAAAATTTAAAAAAATACATTAAAAAATGTTCGCAAAAATTATTTAAAAATATCTACAAAAACCTTTAATTTTTCTGCATCAGACAAAATTTGTTCCAATGTTCTAAGGTAATTAGAACATGAAATATAATTGTTTTTAACTAATTTCATGCTAAAATTTAGGTGAGCCTTTAATTGGAAATTCATTGCTGATCAGATCATTGTTGAACAAAACTTTTATTCAAATGCATCTCAAATTTTCAAAGTAATATAAATATGATTTCCGCAAACATACATCAATGACTCACAGTAGCTTCCCATCGGGGTGCCCTTGTCTTAACTTTAAGATATTACCTCGCACTCGTTTTATAAATAATTTCGTCAATTCAGTCCCAATCTGATTCAAATTTTCATATACCGCAAAAAAAAAAAAAAAAAAAAAAAAAAAAAAAAAAAACTTTACCTGATAATTTTCCAACATAAGACTAAAAAACAGAAAAATAAAATAATTGTTTAAAAAACTAAAAAAAACACGCTTTCGTAGCAAAATGAACTAAAAAGTGAAAAATAATCTTTGGATGATAGTAGTTGACCAATCACTTAATTTTAATGTAATACAAAAAAGCGTGCGGGGCTTCTTATCAGTTGTCTTGAATTTCTTCCATTTGTTGTCCAAGCAAAAATGTAAATAGACAGCACCCCACGCTTTTTTGTATTACATTAAAATTAAGTGATTGGTCAACTACTATCATCCAAAGATTATTTTTCACTTTTTAGTTCATTTTGCTACGAAAGCGTGTTTTTTTTTTTAGTTTTTTAAACTATTATTTTATTAAATTAAATGTTAAACTCAATCATTGAATCTCAATCTCAAAATTGAATCTCAATGCGCATTTCAATAACGTCATTTCTCCTCCCAAAAGCCTTTGCATTTCATCAAACGCGGAGCTTTCTTTTATTGCATGCGTAACAATGGCTGTAATATGTTGAATAGAGTTGTAGAAATAGACTGTGTAATGATTAGCAGTGTGTAATTGCGATGTAATAATGTTTGTGCTTAGCAACTGCTCTTGATCCTGCTCTCACACAGTTATGAAGAAATCGGGCCTAATAGCAAGGATGATTTATCTGAATTTTGTCAATTGCATAGTTATTTTAGAGCTTTATTTATTTTACATTTGATTTTTATTAACTCATTTGAAATTAACTACGACATATAGTTCGTAAAACTTCTTTTACCAAAATTTATCTAAAGAGATTATTCCAAAATTAAGAATATTTTTTCAGTTGTTTAAAAAGCTGTTGTTAAATATCATTTCGTTCTTTTCTGTTTGACTCTTTTTGAAAATAGGCTATTTAGAAATTCATATTAGTTACGCTTCCTAGCTTTTTTTCAATCTCTGATTTATAATTTGAGGCAACGATTTCTTATCAAAACTTATTTACAGTAACCAAATTATAATACACGCAACACGGTTTTTTTTTTCATTAGGTAATAAAAATATTTTTGACAAAAAGTGAATCTAAACTAGGTTCCATGAGAAATAAAATAGCTCTAAAAATGAATAAAAGGTGTCTCAAAAAGTATCTCAAACCTAGAACTAAGTCAACTGCTTAAATCAAAATGATTGCTCTTTGCTGTCATAGGTACTGCGATGCACTTTAAGCGATTAGGGGAAAAAAAGTAGAAAAAAAAATCGATATCAATTTACGGGAGACATTTTTCGATATAAAATACTTTATAACAACTTCCTAAAATTTCTTTTTTTGAGTTTAGAAGGTCTTGTTACCTAAAACTGCTATTATCGAAAAAAAAAAAAAAAAAAACTTGCGCCATTTTCGAGATTAAACCGTAATTTCGTTTCAGCTTCTCGTTAGAAGACATGAAAGGCATATATCATTTTTGAGGCTGCTATTGTGCAGTAAAGACTTTCAGCTAAGTTGGAAATGCCTAGAAATAAATCTCAAATAAAACGTGATTTGTTATAAACAACTATAGAAAAAACAATAAAATTCAATACCGTATAAAACTTTATCGGCAGTTTACCTAGTTTGAATTTTTTAATGTAATTTATGGGATACTTAATAAAGAATGGCACCTTTATAGCAATCAGTTGCGAAAAGCAATTGATTAATATCCAAGGGTTGTACAAAATGATAGATTTTGCCGAACGTATAGTTTAAATCAACGAGTCATGCTTGAGCAAACAGTCTGAACTTCGTGTTGAAATATCAGAAGTAAAATGAGATACCGTAATTAAATGTACAAATAAAAAGGATAAAAAGTTTAAAACTCAATTTCTGTTGTTTTGTTTTCAATAACTTTTATTTGTACTCTGTTCATGCTGCTCATATTATATTTTTTATAACAAGTGCAGTTATGTAGGGTGCAAACGTTTCAGGTTTAGAAGTTTTGGCAGTTACGAAACTAGCAGATATGAAAATCTCACTTAAACTTAAAAAGCTATATTACCGACTTGTATAATTTTTCTAGAGCAACGGAACTGATCTGTCTTTATTCATCTCCAATTTCTTTATTGTAAAATTTTAAATTAGCAAATTAAGGTTCCATTTCAATTTTATTTGCATTATCTAAATATCAGTCACTATTTTGTAATTATCATCACTGCTTCTACTTTGAAAAAATCAGAACTCTTAAATTGTTCTACGCACACACATTAACAAAATTTAATCTATTAATCTAACAATAAGAACCAAAAAGGTTTTTTTAAAACATTTTTGAAGATTGCAGAAAACTCAAAAATATTTTTCACAAAAAATCACATTTTCTCGAAAGATGTTTTCAATTAAATATCATAAATTTATGATAGGCATGTATTTTAATATTGAGTAGTTTCTATTAAAAAAACTTCTTCTTACTTTTTAAATTAAATATTCTAGAAGAAATAGAAGCGATGGAATGAAATATTTAGTTTTAAAAGAAATCGATTACCATCTAGAAATTAATAACTTGCGTTTTCGTAGTAAATATTTATCTTAAAATAGGAAATTCAGGTAATGTTACTTTTTTTTAATTTAATTATATTTTTCAGTTTGATATGCGGAGTCTTTGAAAATATTTTCTTATATTTTTGCTTTTTCTTGTTCAACATACATATACTTGTAAATATGTAATAAGTTTAATTTATTACATAGTTCCCATTAGAGAAAATTATTTTTGAGAGTAATACTCTTTTTTAAAAGGAATGCATAAGTGTCATTTTACTTTACGAAAATCAATTTAATCAGATAAAGTGCTTTGGATTGTGCAAAACAAAATGTAACATGTTTTAGGAAAATTATATGGCTTTACTAAATTTTTCATTTTGAAAAAGAAAATCTCAATCTCAGTATCTTTTGCAAAATATAAGAAATCAAAAGGGCATTTTTTGGAGCAAAAGCTACGAACTTTACACCCTGGAGACCAACGTATCTTGCAATTTATTTGAAATTACCGGTTTACGTTTTAAATAATACATTTACTTCGATAATTTTGAATATTTACAAGGTGTACATAAGCAGGAATATAGCTGAAAAACAAAGCGTTGATACACGGCATAAAGTTATTAAGAAATAAGATCATATTGCAAACAATATTTTATAATTATTATCATTACTTTACATTACTTCTGGTTATGTTATACAGACTTGACGCAACTAATAAGCTAAGCTTGTGCAGTATAACATTATGATTAAAAGCAACAGAGTTCTTAAGTCATGAAAATTGGTTTCTTTGGAAATAAAACTTTTTCACCAATGTGTTAAACTGTTGCATGAAATTAGAATGCACGCCTCAGTGTGAGAAAGTGTTCATTATAGTTACTGACTATAATGAACTATAGAATTGGCTTTAAAAGTTATTTCAATAATTAAAGCACCGTAATGACATTAAAAGATGTTTAAAACTAAGGTAAATTGGGGTAAAACACCGTATGAAAAATTTTTGTCGGATATATTTCCATTCATAAGCTAACTTCTATAAAATTAAAAAGGATTTCCTTGCAGTCCCGTAACACGCGGCTGCAATTTCTTTTAAACTTGTGCCTATTAACGTTGTTTTATTTTTATTTTTCTTTTAACATCATTGTAAAAAATGACGTATTTAAGAGTTTTCATCGTTTGAAAATTTTATCTGTATAATAAAGAAAGTAATTGAAAAAAAATAAGAAGTCGAAAATTTTATGACCAATTCAAATATTGTTCTTCGTACAGTTAAGAAACACATACATTATAAAAACCAAACACCTTTTGTCTCTCCATTGTGCATAAATAACGGTTGTAACGATTAACTTTACTTCTGTAGTTCACTACGTATTACACTTGAAGGATCAAATTAAGATTTTATAGTAGTTTTTTATTTTTGAAGATAATTACATTGCGAATTATTTGAATCAATTCACAGTGTAACTAAACTAAAATAGACTCAGCGTAATTAAATATATCTATTGAAGCATATGTATTAACATAAAACGAGATACGATAATGTTCTTTTAAACTACTAACTGCGTTGTCCGGTTTTGCACGGTCTACCTCGAAAATAAAAGTTATGTTCAGTGACGCGTGTTTAGCAATCAGGCTTGAACAAAAGAAAAATAAATAAATAAATAAATAAAAAAAGGCAAAAATCTAAAACTTTAAGAACGATTCTGGAAAAATAAACGAAAAGGGAAAATTTTTAAATTTTCCGATTACAGTAACAGCCCAGGCTTGTTTTGTGAACGATCTTTTAGTTTCCATTTTAGAGTTGATATACTTAAGTCAAAATGAACTGATGCCACTCTCTAAGACATTTCTCCGGAATTAGTTGAATCTGGACACAATTGTAATTTTTCCTCTAAATAATCCGAATAAAATTCCTACTTCAAGAGACTATCTTTTACTTTTCGACCCTTTTCATCCTCAGATCTGCGAAAAAAACGGGTATAAATAGTAACTAACCTCTTTATTTAAAAAGATTACAAACCTTACTTAACATGATTTAGTGATGAAATGTGGTTTGGGGCTGTTTGAACGCTGGGTTCAAGTAACCCAATTTTAAGGCAACCAGTGTACTTTTACTAACTTATATTAGTTACTATGTTAATTATGTAGCAATAATCTTAAAACGCTGTTATTTTATTAAGAAATAGAATACAAACAACTATCTTGACCCATATGTTATCACGTTTCCATGAACTTACATGTGAAAGTTTGCAAACACAAAAAACTACTGTTTAAGACAACTTGCAATTATAACCCCAATCAGAAAAACGTGGGAATAGCAGAAACTTCGTTTCATGTTCCAACCTCTACCTAGTCTTGCTATCTGTCATGGAGAAAGTTTTTTAAGTCTATACATTGAGTTACATAGGACCAGGACGGATTTCAACCCTTTTTTCTCGTGGGTTCAAGTAGCCCCTGGAGGCTCAAGTAGCCCCATTTTACGGTATATGCTATTCTATTACATTTTAAATGAGCAATTTTTTAGTTAGCAGCTAATTTTCAGGAATTTACTATAAAGTATTCCAATTAATTTTAAATATTATAAAACTGTTCAATTAAAGAAATAGATATTTCTCGCTGAGTTTAAATTTCAAATTACTTTAAAACGAATTATAAATTTAGTCACGCTAATTAATGGATAGATGAAAATTTAATCTGTCTAATTAATAAAACAAAGAACATGATGAAAGCAATATTACAGTTTTTAATTTGTAAAACTAATCGTGATGTATGTTGAAAATAATGAATGTGATGTCAAGAGCTTTTCTAGTTTTGAACTCGCATTACATTTCAAATCTTTATTGGGTTTTTTTGACTTTAAAATATAGATTTGGAACATTTGACTTATGCAGAAATTTTTAGATATAACGATAAGATAGCTAGTTGAAAATTTTCCTGAAGAGTCAAAGAAAGACCATTAGAATAGCCCATTATAGTTTTTTGATTCAACTGCAGAACATTAAATTAAACTTCACAAAAATTTAGTAACACAATGCATCATTGTTAATTATTGCACCGATTTACTTTCATTCTTAGCTCAGCATTTGTTAAATTGGACAGCTGTGAGCAAAATTTACTTGTACTTTTGAAAAACCCAGTACTTAATAAATTAGAAGACTTGATTGTTCAGTGGGTGTTAATAATGTTTAATGCGTTTTGTTGGTAGTGGAATGAAAAACCGTGTTATTGAAAGTAAACTCTAATATTATGAATTCCATAAACACACATGAATCATTCTTTAAAAAATAATAATAAAATAAAAATGCTGCCTATAAAATTTAATGTTCACTATGTTAAGTTCTTTTTTTTTTTTTTGCAACTTTTAGAAAAAAGAAATGAAATTAGTAAGTATTTTTTCGCCCAATAGGATATGATAATTGAAAATAAATTTAATGACTAAACCGAATATTTGTCTTCTGTGTTACCAGTTTACTATGTCGTCTTACTTTAGTAACAGAGTAGGCGCCTTTGACGGCAGTTAAACAGTTTGGATAATTGTATTTATTTAAAAAAACAATTTGTAACAATTATTTAAGTAAATAAGAATGAAATTAGCTAGCATTTTTCCGTCCTATATTATATGAAAAAAAACTTACATGTCTAAATAGGTTTAACTTAGTGCTTAAAGATAAAGTAAAGAGTACTTGTCTGTTATGTTATCGCTCCACTCTGTTATCTTTGTTAAGTAACAGAGTAGGCGTATTTTAATGAAGTTAGGAAAGTTTTATGCATTTAAAGATTATATTGGATATCCAGGTAACAATGATTAACTGTTAAGTAATTACAAATGAAATTAGTTAGCCTTTTTAAATCCTACAGGATATGATAATTGAAAATAAATTTAACGCCTCCTTTACTAATAATAAAGTTGAAAGTCTCTCTGTCTGTCAGGATCTCTGTGACGCGCATAGCGCCTAGACCGTTCGGCCGATTTTCATGAAATTTGGCACAAAGTTAGTTTGTAGCATGGGGGTGTGCACCTCGGAGTGATTTTTCAAAAATTCCATGTGGTTCTTTTTCTATTTCAATTTTAAGAACAAAATTGCCATAAAAAGGGACGAGTAAATTGCGAAAGTATCATAACGTGGAACCGTAACATGGGCACAAGCCAATTGGCGAGGAAATTCACCATACATTATTTGTAAATATACAGGCGAACCAAAAGACCTTTTAATTTTCTATTACGGGCAAAGCCGTGAGGATTCCACTAGTAATAGAATAAACTTAGTGAGTAAACATAAACTAAAGAATACTTTTGCACTCTGTGTCCAGTCCACGCTGTTATCTTAGTTTAGTAACAGACTGGGAGCCCTTTAATAAACGTTTTGGAAACTTGTTCATTTAAATGTTATTAGACAATTAAGAACAATTATTAAAGAAAGAGGAATAAAATTAGCTAGCATTTTTCAATCCTATAGGATATAAAAACAATGAAAAAAACTTTCAAACCTAAATGGATTTAACTTAGTGCTTAGTTATCTTTACTAATAATAAAGCTGAAAGTCTCTCTGTAAGGATCTTTTTCTGTCAGGATCTCTGTGACGCGCATAGCGCCTAGACCGTTCATCCGATTTTCATGAAATTTGGCAAAGTTAGTTTGTAGCATGGGGGTGTGCACCTCGAAGTGATTTTTCGAAAATTCGGTGTGGTTCTTTTTCTATTCCAATTTTAAGAACAAAATTATCATAAGGCGGACGAGTAAATTACGAAATTATCATAACGTAGAACCGTAACATGGGTACAAGTCAATTGGCGAGATACGAAATTATCATAACGTGGAACCCTAATATGGATACAAGCCAATTGGCGAGAAAATTTACCATACATTATTTGTAAATATACAGGCGAACCAAAATATTTTTATTTTTCTATTACGAGCAAAGCCGTGCTGGTACCACTAGTAAATAGATAAAGTAAAGAGTAATGTCTACTCTATTACCAGTTCACTGTGTTATTTTTTTTAAGCAACAGAGTAGGAGCTTTTTCGTGAACATTTTGAAGGGTTTTTTCATTTAAACCAAATCGAACATTTTGTAAAATTTATTAAAATATTTACGAATCAAATTATATAGCATATTTTAGCCCGATAGGATATAACAATTGATAAACTTCAAGCCTGAATGGAATAGACCTAATGATTAAACATAAAGTAAAGTACTTGATAATTCTGTTAATTAGTCCTCTCTGTTGTCTAAGTTTAGTAATAGAGTAGGCGCTTTTTCGTGAACATTTCGAAGGTTTTTTTTTTTTTTCATTTAAAGAGCATTGGAAGTTTATTAATAATTACCAACAGCTGTGTGTGAAAATTATTTTCCAAAAATTGTGTATATATAAATAATGAGTAGTACCAGCGGGGAAATTGTCCTTTTACGTGAGAAATTATTTTTTTTTTACTTACCGCTTAAAAAGAGTAAACATTTTAAGGAATTCAAAAAATAAAAATGGTTTTTGCTAAAAATGATTAAAATATGCATATTGCTTAAGGAGAAACATTTTTAAAGAATAAAATTTTGAAATTCAACTGCACTTTAAAAATGATTCATATAAGTAATTACTTTAAAATCAACAAAATTTGTACATTATGTTTTCTAGATTTTATTGGTAATTGAAATTATATTACCGTTCCATCTCAGTACCTGTTGAATTGTTTTTCAGTTTCAATTTAAACAAACCAAAGATGAAACTAAGAGTGGAGGAGGGGGATATTTCAACCTAAGATTGACAATTTTTTTCATTATGATGCTCTGATTAAAAAACAGATTAAAATTTTCAAAGACTGTATTTGCTATTTTTAATATTCTAAACTTTCTTTTAGAAATGTTCTTTTAAAAAATAAACGTAACGGAAACGTTTTTCAGATTTAAGTAATGTATGCAATGCATTGTATTTTTAAGTAAGTCGCAAAACGACGTGGTATGCAATTACAACATAAAACTTAGTTATTTTAAAAACTTTTCCAACCTTTTAAAACTTGTTCTTTTCATTTTCTTTTAACAAGGTGTATTAGAGGCATGCAAAAAATATTTTCAATTTCTACTTTTCGCTTTCTATTGTTTAGTTAATTTTTTCACTTTGAAAATCTAAAAAGGATAAATTATGTCTTGCAATTTCGAATTGAAAGAGGAGAAAAAGAGCGAGGGCCAAGGTATTGGAATTTTTTATCTTAAGAAATATGTCATCAACTGGGGTTTGATTCAAACACCCTAAAGCACTAATTTCAATTTTTCAGCTAACTTTACTCACTTGGAATCAGAAAACGAGATTTCTGTAAAAGTTTATTTCTCATGTTTTCGTGACAAAGCCTGCTTTATAATACATAAAGCTTTTCCATTTCAAATGCTTTATGTTAAGAAAAAAATAATTTATTTCAAAAAGGAAACTGTCTTTGAGGAGGTAAATTAGTTGCTGTAAGAATAACGAACACACAATTGAATAGTTAAAGTTTCTTTTTCAACTTAATTTCAAACTGTGGTAAAGTGGAGTAAAAGTTTGAGAACTTCTTTTGACCGAAAAAAAATCGGTATATCCATGAGCTACTTACTCTATTACTATATTTACTTTCAGTTTAAAATTATAAATACTTGCGATTTTGCAAAGTGTACAGCACTGATAAATTCTACGAGCAATATGTGCGTCAGCGCTTTTGAAGTGCTTGAAGATTCTTTTTCTCTTTATAAGCCCCCTTTTGCGTCTATTCTTTTCCACATTTAATTCAACCAGTGGCGTACCTTGCATTGGTGATACCCGGGGCGGTAATTTGTGGTGTCACCCCCATTTGTGGTGTTTTATTGTTCTACGTAAGCATGAAAGTCATACAATTTTCAGTCTAGGCACTGAAAATATGAACCTAATCCTGAGTATACTGCCGTGTTCAGGTAAAGGGCAGTAACTGCAGATTTTTCTTTTTTTTTGCACTTTTGTCATCTATTGTACGTTATCTTTATTGTACAAGCTCGCTAATTTGGTTTCCGCTCAAAAAAAGACGTATAATTCTAACATTTCCCTATTTTTAGTATTGAATCCAAAACGCATTTCTTTAAATATCTCGAAAACTCATTTCTGCAGATACTGCCTTTTACCTGCACGCGGCAGTATAGTATTCACTCCATGATGTGGGGTAGAAGAAAAGGGGATTTGGGGATTTCCCCAGAATGTTTTTGATATTGTAGTCTTAAAAATGCATTTTAGCTTCATATTTTTCAGAAACTTGGAATTCCACTTTGGGTTTCACCCCCCATACGGGTTACACTCAGGGCGGACCGCCCCCTCGCACTCCCCTCCCCGTAGTGACGCCACTGATTCAGCTAAGGTAACATAATTTGTAACTCAAACTTCTTTTCACTTGTGTTCTTCTTTTGGAATGAAAAAGGTTTTATTTAATTGAAAGTCTCAACAGTTATTATTATAAATGAAACCTATATAAAGATAACTTACCTTTTTCAGTAACAAATTTAGCAATTTTCAACCGTGGGGAAGGTAAAATTTCAATAACACCTGAAAAAGAGAAAAACATACCAATGAAACTTCAAGTTGCATTCATTTACAATGTACCAGCAAATAATTAAAACTTAAAAGCAATCGATATTTTGAAAAAAAAAGATTATAGTTTCACAATTGGAGTTGCATCTTTCTTTTCAAAACAACTTATCTTTAACCAAAATAATTTGTAAAAGCTTATTTGCATCCGCTTATTGGGGTATTAAGTTTGTGTAAATAGTATTATCTGAATACAACTCTTAATGGAAACTTGGCGTAATTTTTCCGTTAAACTGATTAAACAGAAAAAAAATTCTTTAAGCAAAAGACACAATAAACATAATGATTTGTTTAACTCAAAAGACAAACTGTTCCGATTTAAAACTGAAGTTAAATGGAATGTCGATGGCTTTCAAAGAAAACCAGTTGAAGACCTACAATGAGTTTGGAAAAAGGATTCAAAATCTTCTTTTCTGAGAAGTAAAAACTCTCAAGAGACATCATTACTAGCTGTTCCGAATGCTATCTTCAGGAACGTTTGACGTTAAGTTTTGAACTCATTAATGTCAGTCAACGTTTATGCTTCATTAGTTAAAACGGCTCTTTGGCAAAGGTTTCTCGTCAGAAAGGAGGACACTAAAGTAAAAGCTTTTCGTTAAAAGGCTGATAAAGAACAAAGGACAACATATTACTTTATGTGAATCATAATTTAAAGAGAAGTGCTTATTGAAAAGAAATTATGCTTGTTGATTTGGTTTTCAAAATAAGTTAGCTGTAAAAAGTATTTGCTAATTATTGCTAATCTACTTTTCAGTAAAAAAAGGATGTCAATTTTAAGGGAAGGACTTATTGAAAAGTTGTTACTTTTATTGATTTATTCTTTAAAGATAAATTCTCAGGGAAAGATTACAATTATTACTAACCTCCTTTTCAAGAATGTATTTAAAAACAAGGAAAAATGTGTACTTTACGTCCTTAAATTCTCGTAATACTCGTATCTTAAATACCGGCAAAACAAGACATGAAGATAATTCAAACATATATTACTTTTATATCCCAAGAAAGGGGAAAAAATTATTAACACAAGTTTAAAAATAATATTTTGTTTACTTTAACGTTGGTATTCTTTTAGAAAAAATGTTTAGAAAAATAGAATTAGAAATTTTCTGTAGATTAGTGTAATTTGTTAAACATTTTGTACAAAAAATGTTGCAGTCTGTTTTCATTTGGCAGCAAAAATAGTGTATAAGTACATATTTTTCGTTTTTAAACCAAAAGCGACTTGATGTGTGCACCACATGAATTCTTTTTACGCCAATTTAATGAATTTTAATCAACACCTTCCAGTTATTTTTCGAAAAACACCAACACCATAACTTCACCTGAGTCTGGCGCGTCACTCACATTAAGAAATCTTAAAACATTTCAAATATTAATTAGTTTTCCGCGAACCAATGCAAAAAAGCGTTTTACAGAGTTTACGTTTCCCAATAGCGACAATTTTAATGTAATTTAATTTATAACTCTCTAAATAACGCCAAATTGAAACTGAATTCGAAAAATATTTTTTTTCGCCAGTTGGCGATAAAGCACCAAGTTAGCAACTACACTTGGCGACCAAAAACTTGGCGATGTATCGCCAAGTGTTCGTCAAATTAAGACATTACTTGTGTTTGCATTGAAATTAATACTGATTTTCCCCAAAGAAGGTCTAAAAAACCCCTTTTGGAACATCCGAATGCAACCAAAAGGAGAGGTGAAAAACTAGACCCAACTAAGAGTCTGTTTTAACTTTCAACGGCATTCCGTTTTTGAGTTATGTGAGTTGAGTTATGCTGTACACACATAAGCGCATACATCGGGGCAAGATGACTATGTTAACAATTTTTGTTATTTATTAAATTATTTTTAAGGATAGTAAAATTTCCTTTACATAAGCTGTTAGAATGGTCCTTTGTAGTATTAAATATAGTACCAATTAATTTTTCAAATGAAATGAATAAAAGATATTTTTGTTTTTTCATAACCTTAACAAATCGTCATCTTACCCCAGTACTGGGCAAGATGACAACACTGAAAACGGTTGAACACAAGTTATTTTTTGAATATATTACATATTTTAACAAATTTTTACTGTATTTTTACATCTCACAAAGCATTAAATTAAGCGCAATGAATTGCAAAGTTACGTTGAAGTGATTAATTGTGCAGCTAACAATAGTTACAAATAAAATGGCCATTTTCATAATTGGAACATTCTTCACGCCACCACTTCTCGCATTACAGCACTAGAACCATTCTTCCGTTGGAGGGTCAAAAGATTCCTCTCTATAAGGCGGACTTGTAAAAAAGAAGTATTGTCATTTTGCCCCGTGTTTCGGCCAGTCATCGTGCCCCGGACTGCTTGTTTGAAAGAATTCGTCTTCATTGCCAGTTTATTCGTGATAATAAGCAGTATATAACCTAAGTTACTTATAAATACTAAAGAAAAACAATCTATCATTCCTGTATCTTTAGCAGAGTTTATTTACACATGCATAAAAGTTATAACCCAGCAGCGGTAAACAATCAGAGCTTCAGAACTAACACAAATATGACAATTTCATCGTCTTTATACCATTGCTGAACGACCAACCGATAGAAAAGCCAGTAATATCTAGTTGATGCTGTTTTCTAGAGGAAAACGCCAAAATTAAGACATTCGTCATCTTACCCCGGTCTCCCCTACATGTTTATATTTACTCACAGACGTCACGAGAAAACTCGTGGTAATTAAGTTGGGAATCGTTAAAATAGATATTTCGGACGGCCATACATTCTAGGTGCATATACACGTACGGTCGGACTGAAAAAAAAAAAAACTTAACATTCATTCGGGGTGAACAAAATGAAAATTTGAGCCGATATTTGCGTGAAATTTTGATGGCGAATACAATACTAGTTTTACTATGTAAAAGAAAGTAAAAAAAGATTCAGGTGCGTTTTTCAACAATAATTCTATGTCTTAAACTAAATGCAACTATGATGTATTTTTATTACTATTATTTCTACATTTTAACTAATTTTTAATCAGTACTCTTTTTTTAGAAAAGTAAATTCTAACACTTCCTGTTATTTCCCTTCCACCTGATGGGAACCTTAACTGAAACTATTTAAAAAGAATCCAACAGCTGACAAAGAAAATAACGTTTCTGACCATTTTTTCCATTTCGACCGATTTACTCCCTGCTTTCAGCAATTCTATAAAAAAGTGTTCATCCGAACAATTTCAATGTAGATGTCATACATTTTGGTGTTTTCTTTAAGAACACTAAAAGGTTTTTCACAGCAGAAAACATTTTAAGAATTTACGCTTCACAAAGAATTCTTTCTGAAATACAGAGAACACATAAGGTGTTTTATTTTTTACAATCCTTCTTCAATTTACGGTGTGTTGGGAAGTCGTTTTCAGATCTTATACTTACAGTTATGGACAAAATATTTTCTTCATAAGATTTAAGAATTGTGATATTGATACCTATATTGTGTAAGGAAACTAGTTTAAAAGTTGCGTTTTTAAAAGTATCACTTTTATGGAAGTTTCGAAATAATAGCTCAAATTGATTCAAATAGGCGCAAATTAAAATCAAGAATCATTGAAATATTTATTTTTGCTAAGTTTGTTTGCATAAATTGTATTTCATGAAACTTTTCTACCAGTGAAAAATTATTTTATAAAAAATCAAAATACTTCTTTCACAAAACATACCTATTTTTTTAAAATTATGAAATCTCCACCTTGGCGGTGATTTGAAAATAAACCAAAGAACGAAAACATACCATTTCTCTTGGAAGTAAAGTATTGCCTTTGGGCAATTTGTAATGTTAACGGTGGTTTTTTTTAAATGTGATTCATCATTTGTTACGTTAAATTTACTGTGATTCATAAAGCTTAAAATTAAGTAAGTTTTTGGATTTGTTTGTTTTACCTCTTAGCCATTATCCAGACATAACTGCGCCAGCAATAGATTTTTTGAACTGTGGCTTTGGTTTTTATGCTTTTGTTTTCAATGTGCAGACGGTTTTTGTTTTAATCATTAATATAAATGTTTATATGTGCTTCCTCTTTTTTTTTTTTTTTTGTATTTCTTTGTTAAAAATTGTATTTTTTATTATTACGATAAACATACTAACAGGGATTTTTTAGTTTAACTAGTTTTAAAATTACACATATGTGCTTGACAGTAACCGCTGAGTTTTAAACAAATATTTTATCTATGTGAAAAGAAGATAATTTTTTTTTAGAAAGTCCAGTAATAGGAGGACATACTGATGCCCTAATTTCGTACTGAGATATGCTAAAAATTCCTGAAAATCATATTTAAACATTTTTTTTTCGCTTCTTAATTCAAGAATTGTACCAAACAAAAAGAAGTTAGAAATTGAGCGAACTGGAATTAAATCTCAATTAATACCCTTGCATGCTTAGAAAAAGAAAAAAAAAGATTCAGGGAAAAACTGCAAATCAAGCTAAATTATAAAAATACATTTGAATTTTTGTAGCCAATATTGCGTGATAGATGATGGGTTTAACCTAATGTTTCTATGGAAAAAGACGAAAATTGAATTGGTTTAATATTCAGCGTTGTAATTTTATTTGCGATGTAAAAAATGATTTTTAAATTGAGGAAATATTTTCAACAGGCTTTGAACAAAATAGTGCATTAAGTATACTTACAAAAACAACGTTTCTTAATCATCAATAATTATTTACTTACAATTGATTCCCAATTAATAGCCCTTAATTATTATTATAATTAACGAACATTTATACGAAATGAAAAAAAGTGTAATTAAAAATATGTAGCTAAAAGTATTAATTAGGGCTGTCTTTCAATATCCTAATAAAGTCAGCAATTGTTTGAAGTCGTTAAAAATGAAATTAAAAGAATACTTTTTTCTGAGCATAAGACTCTGTTAAAAAATAAATCAGCTCAATAATATTTGAGAAGGAAAGTTTCCTAATCGGACGGCTTGGTATAAAATAAATTTAAGAACAATACCAAAAGGGAAAATAGCTCTAGTTAGAAAATATGTAAAGAATGTTAATCAATATACTTCATAAATTATTTTTATTAATTGGAATTTCTTCGAAGTTTTTTCATGCTGCTAAGCAGAAAAAGTTTTAAAAAGAGTTTTTTCAAAAGTATTTTTTGTAAAGACAAAAAGCAACGTGTTTATGAAAAATGAGCGGAAGAAATTTTGCTGTCACTTTGAGATAAAAATTTGAGCTAAGTAAAATTACCAGTGAAAAGGACATTTTTTAAACGCTAGTGATACATGTATAAAAAACGTTGAAGATATTTTTACTGAGGTAGTGTACTATAGCACTTTCTTTCAGTGTAAATTTTCCAAACCTTTTTTTTTTTTTTATGTAAAAAGACTTTTATCCTGAGTGGCAAATTCTGTATTTGGACAATCGAGCTGCAACATTGTGTCGGCTTCTTGGTGTCCCCTACTTTTTTTCCAACACGAAATCCCTCCCCCCTCCTATTTTGCAGTTTCAACCTTGCATTTTGATATAGGGAAGCGTGGCCCAAAGCTTGTAGGTTGCCCAAAGCGGGTAGGCCTTTGTATGCCCCCCCCCCATGGCGTGTAAGCGGTGATGCATACGTATGTCGTGTTTACATGAACACCCCCGAGTTTTAATCAGTCCAGGCAAATCAGCAGTGAAGCGGCATGGTGCAAATAGGCTTAAAGTTAAAAAATTGATGTCTTTCTAAAAAAATAGTTTTGTAACTTGTGATTAGTCAAAGACCAGGTTTTTTTTTTTTTTTTTTTTTTTTTTTTTTTTTTTTTGATTGTGAATTATATTACGTTATTCTGACATCATCCACCTACAAACTACAATGGTCATTTCGTTTGTTTCTTTTTTAAATTCAAGGTTATAATTATTGAATAAAAAAACGTGCCTCTGGACAAAGCGGGTATAGGATTTAATCACATATTTATTTATAACTTCTTGACTCGTGTGCTGACTTATACTTATCCTATTGAAATGATAAATCTAACTTTAAAAAGTTATTTTTTTAGGATGGTAATTAATTTGTCTATTAATTTAATCAGTTATTTCTTTATGTTTTATAAACAAATGTGCTGACTTTAAATTAGATAAGTACAACTTTTTTATGTATTTTTTTTTATAATGGCACGTAGCTAGTCAATTATTTTAGTCATTTATAACTTCATATTTGACTGGAAAATGTACTTAATCGCAATTATTTAAGCTTACCAGCTTGCGGCTCTCTGGTAGGGCAAAGGGGGGGGGGGGGTCAATTGTTTGTAAAGTTTGTTAACAAATAAATATTGGGTTTGAAACACGTTTGGTATGAAGAAAAAGGTTGGAATGGGTACATAAATATAAAAGTTATTTTCTGAGATCTATTTGAGATAGTTATCTTTTCTGACGAAACAGATTTTGTCGTTCAGGGATTAGATCCAAGTTCGTAAAAAGGAGCAAATGAGAACCTCTCAATTAGCAGAATCAGGGTTTTGGAGACGGAATCTCTTGCTCCCGTAGAATTAATGATGAATAGCGCCAGTTACGAAGTCATATTGACCCAAAAAGGGCTTCTAACCATATCTAAACAGTGAATAAACGGAAATTACGCTTTTCAAGAAGATAGCGAGCGATTTCATTTCTCAGCGAATCAAAAAATACTGCTCAAAATGCAGCCTTATTGTTCTGGATTGGCCCTAGAGTTCACCGGACCTGAATCAAAAAGAAAATTTGTGGGCTATCGTCCAAAAACGGCTTTATAAGTTTGACTGCACGACGATGGGCAAGGAAATTTCAGCCATTATTGACAAATGGTTCAGAAATTTTGAAATTTAAACTATATGTGCCAGTCTAGTAGATTTCATGACGAAACGTGTCTGTGAAGTTAAAAAGTCTAGTGGAGGTCGCATCAAGTGTTAGTTTCAATATATTCATCGAAAATTTTAATGAAGCTTGATTAATTGCCGCAATACTGCACTTGCAACGGAAATTGTACTTTCAAATGTGAAGAAAAGTGATGTTTTTATTTGCGTTTGTGATCTAAATCTAAAACTGCATAAAAACCGTGTGGACAAAAAACAAAAGCCTTAGAGTTAGCAAAAAAAAAAAAAAAAACAATTTAGCACTTCTCTTTTTTTGCAAACCGATGTAAAAAAAAAAGTGTTTCAGTGAGATTCATTTTCCAGTTATGGACAATTTTAACACGATTCAGTGGATTACTCACTAAATACAGTGAAACCTGTGCATAACGATACTGTCTAACGATAACCTGTCTATAACAATATTTTTTTTGGCCACAGCAAAGTGTCAGCATGAATAATCAAACTGTCTATAAAGATAACATGTCTATTACGATAGTTTTTTTTAGGTCCCAACAGTATCGTTGTAGACAGGTTTTACTGTACTGTCAATAGCGCCAGATTGTATAGAAGTTTGAAAAATAAATCATTTTCCACCAACATGGCGATACACTACCGAAATTGCGGTAAATTCCTCCACCACCAATAACTTGGCAACTATAGCTTTGGCGACACATTACCAAGTGGTGCCTAAACTATAGCATCATTTAAGTTTGCATTAAAATTAACAATGATTTATCCCAAAAATGTGTAAATGACCTCGTTTGGAACATTTTAATGCAACCAGAAGGGGAGGGGCACAACTAGACCCCACTCAGAGTTTACATAAGAAATTTAAAACTTCTACGGCATACCGTTTCAGAGGTATGCAAAATAGAAACATACATACGTATACACTGACGTCACAGGAAAACTGGTGGTAATTAACTCAGGGATCGTCAAAATGGATATTTCAATCGGTTGTACGTCTTTAGGTAAATATGCACCTGCGGTCCGGCCGAGAAAACCAATCAACTTTGGGGGGGGGGGGGGGGATGGTAATTTAGATCGATATTTTACATACAAAATTTTCGCGATTACAAAACTTGCCATATAAAATGAAGTAATTATTTTTGGGATAGGAAAAATGTATTCCTTACAGAATATTATGATAAAATGCCGTTACTTTAGTGTATTAGTCTCTTTAAAGAAAGTGTGAGAAAGAAAAGCTTTTTTTTTCAGTTTAATAGTTTTATTCTTAATTAAAAGTGAATGAAGTTTCTAAAATTTTCTTGGCAGAAACACTTCCAAAAGCAAGAACTCACGTAGCTATTGTTTACGGTATGTAAACTCTGAGGCATGGATGTTTTAAAAAGCAAAGCATTTGTTAAATATTTTGTAGATGAGAAACTAAGGACACGATTTTTTTTTTTTTTTTGTAGAAAAAGTAAGAGAAAAAGTTTTGTAGAGCAAACATTTAATTAGAAAAGAAGCAATTAAATGTTAGATGATTACAAAAATGCTGAAGGCATAACTAAAATTAATTATAGCTACGGATTTTAAAACCCTATCGAAAGTTTGAAAAATGACAAAATCTATCTGTATTTGTTTTTTTTTTCTTTTCTTTTTTTTTGTATGGGACAGTAATATACTTGACAAAACTATGAAATTGTTTTTTGCGTACGTTCACGTGAGTACACGTATTACCACACACAAACACTTACTACCGAACGATACGTCCTTGAGAGTCACGGATATGGACGAAATTCTGGATTTGGGTCAATTCGTATTAGACATGAACTCAGGTACAGCGGTTGGACTGCAATAGGTGTCCAAAGTCGCCAATTTAGCTCCAGAAAAGCAATGGGTTTTCCTTTCAAAATAAGCTTTTTTAGCCTTTTCTCGCTATTGCATTGCAATTTCACCCAACTGAATGCATTCACAATATAGAATAATCCCCCCTCCTCCAATCTACATTGTAATAACAAGAGACGCGAAAGATGTTAGTGAGTATGCATTGTGCCAAAGTTAATTTTGAAGAAAACACTACTGCAGTTCCGAAGCCAAACAATCAAATTTTGACCTTCCTTGCAGCCGAACTAGAGCCTATGCACTCAAACTATTTCCCCTGGGTTCATATCTTATACGAATTGACCTAGATCCAGCAGTTCATCCAGATTCGCGACTCTCACGCTTTTTCCTTTTGAACCAGACTGGGTTCTAAGACTCCAGAATCGCACTGGTATTTTCATTGGAATTTGAAACTTTGGCACAGCTTTTGCCCATCTATCACATTCAAAGTATCTTGTCAATGCAACGTAAGGGGAGGGAGGATTTGTTCTATGTTGGGAATGCATTCAGTTGGTTCATAATCCAATGCAGTATCAAGAAAAGGGTTGAAAAAATAACTGGAGTCGCTAACTACCAGTGTTCAAGTAATCTCAGTTTCAATGAGAGGACATATATCTCCAGCTCACGATGGTTCTTACAGGCTATTAACCTCCAAGATGAGAGATTGCGGTACCTGGTTAAGGTAATCTTGCTGTCTGTAATTGCTGATAGTATTGCCTTGGGTGATGTTGTCTGTTTTTCACAAGAAGGTACTTGACTCCTCCCTCGTCACGTGGTATCCGATGATTCTATTTCGCTGTTTTCGGCAGAAGGTATACTAGAGTCATAGCATTTTGTTGTAGAAGCAACAGTTTTTAAAATGTAAGAATAACTAAAATGCTGACAAAGAAGTGATTTAAAGGACACTAAGACTTTTGCGCATTAAAATGCACGCCCTAGTTAAGGCTGTCTGGTTGTCTCCTTTAAAAGCACGTGGATCGGTACCGATAACCCCCGCGTAAAATGGAACTCTGCGTTCGAGGGGGGTGCGGCGAAGTGCCTTCTCCTGAAAAACTTGTAGTACTTGCAATTTAATAACGTAGCATACACTAGTGTAATGGTGCAACGAGGATAGGGTTGCGGAACCCATGATCTCGAACGTAGAGGGTAATACGTGAATGGATATAGATACGTACATGTGAAGAGTGCTGTGACCGCAACCCCCTTTCTCCATGAAAAATTTTTGGCTTTTTGACTTTGCACGAAGCTCCTCTCCCATGAAAAGATTTTGGCTGCGCTAGTGTAGTAATGGTTAGACTCTGGTCTCTTACACCCAAAGGCACGGGTTTAAACCTATCTCCAGTCGATGGATTTTGAAGATGAGGAAAATCGATAGCGTCCATGTCGTATGATTATGCGGCATGTAAAATATCCTTCAAGTACTCGCTTGGTTTGGAATGTTCTATCTATCTGTCTGTCTGTCGTGCAATTTCGCATCGAATAGATACCAGGTACCTCCTTCTGGTGTGGAAACTGGCGTAAAATATCTCGTGGTAATATCTGTTCTGTACCATTCTCCGATGGTACAGAACAGATACTATATCGGAGAATCACACTACTGTCCAACCACGGATTGTATGAAATTTTCAAACGTCCAGATAAGACGAATCTATCTGAATGAGAAGGAAAAGTAAAAATTTGATGGCGGTATTCCGCTCATTTGAATGAGACTCTGCTTCTTCAAAAGCTGGCATCGCTAAAAAATAAGAGTCGTCCATTTCCGGCTTCAAAACGGATGTTTCTTTCCATACAATCCCGTGGTCAGACAGTAGCTCTGCAAAAGGTATTCAATCTAACGCAGTCCCATTAGAAAAAGAAAAAAAAATGTGTAAAAATTTTGATTTTTTTTAAAACTAAATGTATAATTTCAGGAAGAAACTAAAATATAATATCAAGGTTTTTGAAAATTTTCATGTTACACTCACACTGTCCTGAAAGCGATTCTTAAATATTACAAAATATGTTATTTTGATATGCATTAAAACACATTTAAATTTCATCACCTTGTTTTGAACTTTATACAACTTTTTTAACTTCTAAACAAGACATGAAAAATATATTTCATATCAAACTGGCATTAATCTTCTTTTAAGAAAGGTATTATCTTTAAAAGAAACAACAAACAGAGTCTGATAAAAATCCTGCAAGAAGGAAATTAGCTTGACATAACAATCTGCAGTTCTAACAGAAAAAGAATCATCTTTGGAAAATTGTATTTCTGTAACATAAGTTGTTATCTTTTGTTTCCTCAGTCATTTTATGAAAAACTCATTTTGTTGGTCAATTTCTTTCAAGAAAAATCAAAAATAAAATATTTGTTCATTACTTTCTGAGTAGAACAATCTAAACTTCATTTTCTAAGTATTTAACTCCAGCAGAGAGATAAGTCTAAGGATAATGTTTAGAACTCATAGCTTTTCTGTCCCGAAATTGCAAACATTTATTTATCCTTATATATTATTTCTGTAGCCTGTTTTTGGTTTCTACGCGAGATTTTCCTCAATTCTTGATCGATTTCTTTGATTTACACCTTATTTTAAAGCTTATCGTGCAGGCTACTGACGAAAAATAGACCCACGGTCTAAAAATTGTTTTTTTCGGGCAAAAAACCTGTTTTAAAGAACCAGAATGAGGTTTTCGGTTAAATTTATAACTTTGACTTGCACTGTTACCGACAGAGCTGAATAGCTTGATCGGCAGAGCGTTCGACTGGTAACCAGGAGAATGCGTGTTCGGGCCCACGATCGGACAATCTGTATCAAAAAATTAGAAAAATATCGCGCATCACATGAACAATGAATAACAAATATGAGGGACTACATGAGGTAGAAACGCTCCTAGCTATTATGAAAACTTGATGCAACAAAGAACTAAATTGATACTCATTTGTAAGGTTTTTTTTTTTTTTTTAAGCTTTGGCTCCGGAAGAAAATCAAATCATAATGTAAGCGAAAATATAAGTATCAGGTTTAAGATTTCAGACTACATTGGAATTGTTTTTTGCTTAGTAAAGTATAATAAATCGTATGTTGAAGTATAGATTCTTCTAATGAGTTTTTGACTCTTTGTACAACTAAAAAAAATACTACCTCAATTTAAAGAGCTTATATATATATATATATATATATATATATATAAAAGTATTATATATTTTTTTATATATTTTTTTCTTCTTTTTGAAAAAAACAAAAAAAACAAATAGCGTATCGCGTATCACATTTTTACTACATTTGAAAAGCTACGCTTAAAAAAGAACTTAGTTCAAATTATTTTGTATTTTAACCGTGCTGTTAAATGATGAACACGTGCTGCCATCTAAGTCATAACGGTTCAAACAGCCTGCGATAACAAATTGTAAAAATTTTTAAAAATAAAAACAATTCTCGGCAAGAAAAAAAAATTTAAAATTAACTGTAGTTTTTTTTTTCGGTAGAGCGTTCGGCTATAAACTGTCTGAACTTCGGGCCAGTTCGGGCTGTCCGACATAATAGCAAATTTACAGTAATATTACGCATTACATGTACTAATAACATACAACAGATAACACACGTAATAAAATAAATGCAGTGGGAATGCTATTTGGCGTTTCGACTCCTTTATGCAGGCTACTGTTATCATTCAGATAAGTAATGCTAATTGAAGGGTGTTCTTCCCTTTTTTTTAAGCTTTGACTCCGTCCAGACCACTGAGCATAATGTAAGCATAAAAAAAAGTATTATATATACCTCAAGGGAATCCTTTTTGTGCAGAAAAACATTTTCATTGTATGCTGAAATGTAGATTTTTCTAATAGCAGTGTTCGAACTTTTGTACAAAGGAAAAAATACTACGCCAAATTAAAACTACGAGTTTCAACCAGTAAATCTTTAATTATTTATTCGAATACGATATAAAACATTAAAATTATTATCAACTTCATTAGTAAGAAATCATTTTTTACTCCTCTGCTTTCGGCTGAAAAAAAAAAGAAAAAAAAACATTTTGTCTATGTTCGAAAAATTACACTTAAAAACGGACTCAGTTCAACTGGTTTTGGTTTTGAATTTTAAGTGTTCGATTGAAAGAAAAACAAGTGCGGGCTTTTAAGCCGTACAGGTTAAAGAAGCCTGCTATGGGAAATTGTTGAATATTCAAAAATAAAAACACTGATTTTTTCAATCGAATTTATTACTTCTCTAGAATGTTTGTTTCAATCGCTACGTGAGATCTTCCTCACTCTTTAATCAAATTTCATATTTTACGAAAAATTTTAAACCGTATCATGCTGACTAATGGCAAAACATAGACGCATGATCTTATTATATTTTTTTCGGCAAAAAACTTTTTTACTGTGTTTTATTACGCATTCCATTCATCCATTCAAAAAGGAAGGCACAGTTGCTAGGTTTGTTGGAGCGTCGTACTGTTAATCAGAATGGCGCCAGTTCGAATCCGTGCCACTAAATATATCTTTAATGTTTCTATTTTTTCCGTCAGATGCTCACATGGGCAGGACTGTATTTGCCACAATCTGTTTTTTCACATGCAAAATTACTGATTTTTCACGTGTCACTCAGCCACACTTTTAATGATATTTATGCTTGCATTGAAAATACGTAAAACCAAAAAGTGAGCGATGATCAAATTATCACAACGTTGTATTTAACGAGGTTTTGTTACTGATGTCTTCAAATTACATGCCTTCTCTTGTGCGCTTACTTTTTTAGGTTTTTCTTCCTAATATTCTTTCTTTGAAATTTTTAAAGAGCGAAATGCTTTATGAAACGATTCTGGACTAGTCGGGACTAGTCCAGAATGTTCTAGGACTAGGAAATTCTGGACTAGGATAGCTGGAACTAGTCGATCCGTGCGGAGTTCCGCACGGGTCGACTAGTTCCAGCTACTTGCGTATATTTATTAACTTTTGATAGAAAAAATAAAGCTTTAAAAAGGTTGGTAAAAAATTGTAATATTATTTTTCTTCAGTGAAAACAATTTATTCACCATTTCATTAAATGCTATTCTCATATACATAATAGCCAATGATCGAGTAACGCTCCTGACATCACTAACAATGAAACTCGCGCCACGGCGTGATAATTTGATGATATATTTTTTGGTAATGTTTCACATGCAGGGAAATGCTTTGTTTTGACAAGGCTGAACTGGATCCGGTACCTTAAGTGTTTTACTGGTAAAAGTGTCATTTTAGGCGAAAGAAGAAACGACAAAGTGAGCAACAATGAGCACTGTCCACTAAAGTTTAGGGTTCATCCACTGGATTTGCGGTTAAAATTTCAACAATCGATGTATCAAAAAATTGGCAATGGCTTTCGTTCAAATGTAGGAGGAATCTTCACCCGTCATACCTTGACGGGAGACTTTCTAGTTACTGTATAGTAACATAAGTATGAGCTAAAAACCGAATTATAAAATAAAAACGAAAATGGAAGGTTTCTCAATAAAATGTTCATCTACACATCATGTTGTTGTTGTCTTGTGCCAGCTAGGCTGGCAATTTGTTGTGCGCTGCTTAAGTTTTCCAACTATACCGTAGTTGGGTGTGAAGTCCGGTCGACTTCACAACAATCGATGTATCAAAAAATTGGCACTGGCTTTCGTTCAAATGTAGGCGGAATCTTCACCCGTCATACCTTGACGGGCGACTTTCTAGTTACTGTATAGTTACATAAACATAAGTATGAGCTAAAAACCGAATTATAAAATAAAAACCAAAATGGAAGGTTTCTCAATAAAATGCTCATCTACATAATGTTGTTGCTGTCTTGTACCAGCTAGGCTGGCAATTTGTTGTGCGCTGCTTCAGTTTTCTAACTATACCGTAGTTGGGTGTGAAGTCCGGTCGACTTCACAACAATCGATGTATCAAAGAATTGGCAATGGCTTTCAAAAAATTTGCATTTGAAAAGATGTAGGCGGAATCTTCACCCGTCATACCTTGACGGGCGACTTTCTAGTTACTGTATAGTAACATAAGTATGAGCTAAAAACCGAACTATAAAATAAAAATGAAAATGGAAGGTTTCTCAATAAAATGTTCATCTACATCATGTTGTTGTTGTCTCGTGCCAGCTAGGCTGGCAATTTGGGGTGCGCTGCTTCAGTTTTCCAACTATACCGTTGTTGGATGTGAAGTCCGGTCTGCACAGTACGCACATGCTCTAAGGACCCGTTTAAGGGGTAGGCAACCATTCACAGCATAACAACACATTCACACAAAGAAGGGACAAGGACATAAGAGAGCAAGTATATCCATGCCCGAGCCAGGATTCGAACCCATGACTGCAGTCAGATTTCTCTGACCACTAAACAAGGCGGGCGTGCGGCTAATCTACTTCATGCTATTGCGAAAAGAATATCGCTGTTTAACAACCCTGCCGATTTATCTCTCTCTCTTTTTTTTTTTTGGACTAATTCACATAATTTTGTATCTTTTTAAAAATAAAAATCATTGACTAACAACACCAAAGTTTTTTAAAAAACGAATACAATACAGGGTTACAAAATCATAATTTAGAGACAGAATCTAAATGTCTAGCGCTGTGAGATGGATTGTGGAAGATAGAAATCAGCCCAAAACGTATAGAAACCTTGCACAAAGAGACACATATTACCTATAAAACAAGAAAAAGCAAAACAAATAAAGAAATTCTTAATATGAAATCCAAGCAAATACTTTAAATTCTAGATGGTTCACTAAAACTGATACAAGATTAATAATCTGTGCGCCTTAACATAAATCAAAATTAAATCTGTGGTTGAATTCGAACAATTGTTGGAAAAATAAGTCATTTGAAAGGAAAATATAATTTAGATTTTTGGAGAATCAAAATTACATTTTCATTTTTCATACTTATCTTACGGCACAACCCTTTATTATAAGATATGCACATAAAGGTTACATAGCATATCCTTTATATGTTTATCTTTCCTTTTAAAATAAGTTAAGACCAACTAAATATTTGCTAATTTGCACAAATGTGCCATGGTGTACTTGGAGCAGATGATTGAAAACTGAATATAGGAATGTTTGTTGAGCTGGGGTGGATAAAAATCTACTCAAAACCCATGAAAAATTTGCACATTAGAACCTTTGAATGAGAAAAAACTACAAAATGAAATCAAAAGGTGAAATCTGAGCAGATTCTGCAAATTCTAGATAGCGCATAGAATATCCAACTTCACACGAGATTTACAGTCTCTAAATGTCTGTAAATTACAACGCTGATTAAAACTTACGGAAATTTTACACACTGCGATGTAAGAGCCCAAAAAACTGGAAAAACCAAAGTAAAATGAATAATAAGTATAATAAAAATACTACATTAAAATGAAAAATCAGAGCTGATTCTGCAAATTCTATGTCCAAGTTCACGCGAGATTTACTCTTTGTGTACCTTTACTCAAAACGATTGCTGAAAATCTAAGAATTTTCATCACAAAGATTAATATGGAAGTTATTTAAAAACTAAATATAATTTCGATCATGAGTGTATATAGGAATTTACTTCGGGAATGACGGAAGACAAATATTATGAGAACTTTCCAAATCTAAATTTGAAAGCATTTAAATCCTTATTTACAGTGAGCAGTTTTAAGTATACTTTAGAAGGGGTTTGAGCCCCTTTTGGCTACCCCCTTAAATACGCCCTTGATTCAGACTCTGAAAGGAATATTCATCCTCATATATATCATAGTGAATGATCGAGTAACGCTCCTGACGTCATCAACGACAAAAGTCGTGCTACGCCTTGTTAATTTGATAATATTTTTGTAATGTTTGGCATGCGGGGAAAGGCTTTATTGTGACGAAGCTGAACTGGATGCCATCACTTAACTGTTTTACTGGTAAGACTGTCATTTTAGGAGAGTGAAGAAATGAAAAAGTGGTCAAAAATGAACGCTACCAACTGGAGTTTAGTGTTAATCCTCTGGAGGTAAGGTTAAAATTTCAACTAGAAAAGTATCACCAAACAGGCAACTGCTTCGCTCAAATGTAGAAGAGTAGCAGCATTTTTCACCCATCATACCTTGACGGGCGACTTTCTAGTTGATAAATAAATAGATACAATCTCAATATTAAACATAATTTAGGTTCTGAACGAAGTATTCTTTAGTAAGTAGGTATGTAAAAAGACAAGGATCTCAGTTAGCCATCTGTTAATTTTCATAAGTGAGCTTGACTGCGAAGCTATTAAATGAGTAACGTCTTGCTTGATGCAGAGGATTTGCAGTTGGATATAGGACAGTGAATTGGTCAGGTGTGAATAGAATTCTGTTCTAAACCTGTGAAAAGCACATCGTCGCACATTAGAGCACGCTACACACACACACACACACACACACACACACACTAATAAACTGTAAAACTTATTACAAATATATAATCGGTGCAGATTCTGAAACTTTCAGAAAGTTTGCTGAATATCCAAGGACCCACGAAATTTGCTTTCTGTGTCCCTTTGCATATTCCAAATTAGTTGTTACATGTATATGACAATTTCAAACAACAGATTTATGGTGAAGCAACGGGTTCTCATCCTCTCTAAGATCAAAGGTGCACCCCAACTCCCCACTAAATACTACAAAGACCCCTCAAGAGCGAGTCTCCTCCCCCCCCCCCCAAAAAACCCCTAATAAACACCTCCTAAAAATTTAAATTGTGCAGTCTGCGCCCTGACCCCCCCCCCTCCCCAGTTGGTCACCCCTGTAGAAATCTTTTAAAATATAATTTAGAATATGAAAGAAGTATTTGTGTGTAAATTAGTACAGAATATCTAGATGTTTACTAATTTACATAAATGCTCTTTGAATTCGATCGATGAATGTCAAGCCATTAAATGAGCCATGGTCTGCTTAAAGCAGATGATTGGCAGCTGAATGTAGGACGAAATGAGGAGGCACTAGCACTGAGAGGGTATCATTTGCACCTTTGGCCATTAACATTATAGCAGTATCTTCTGCACGATTTGGTGCCCATAAATTCTTCCTTGTCATTAAAATAGGCGTAGATAATCACCTAGTCTCTAATAAATACCTTGAATAGCATTGTTACAATTTGTATTACTAGATAAACTTTGAAGGATGTCTGTTGTTGTAGCAATCTATTTTAATTAATAAGTTCTATAATACGTTGAAAAAGAAAAAAAAGAACACTTGGCAAAACATGAACTATGCTTAAGATCTGCTGCGTTAATCTGTTGAAGAAAAGTTCAACTTTGAAATTCCTACAGAAATGTGGGTTGAACTTTAACAAAGCAACCATGATGACTAAAATTTAAAGTTCTTTCTAATCGTAGGAACTTACATTTTTCATTATCGAGCTTTTTTTCACAACAAAATTCATCGTTTATCAAAATGTATGCGAAAATGCATGACAACTTCAATTCAAGCTCCTAGAAGCAAATGAGTGTAAGTGGCAAAATTAAAAAAAGTGGAGAAAACTAGTAAAAACGGCGGGATAAATTCTTATCTTCTGTGTGGTAATAGATGGTACTAGTAGCTCAGCTAGTTACTGCTATATTGCATGATTTAGAAGAATAAATCAATCAAAGCCAATCTGCGGTTTGAACTTTGTACGCGTTTTACTCAAATCATTAAAAAGATCGATTATACTATTGGTTTTACGCTCTTCAAAAATTAAACAATAAAATGTTTCGTCCAATAATCCATTTACTACTGGCTAAAAAGTAATAAAATATTCCTTATAAATCATTGGACAAAACTTTTTAAAGGTTTTGTATCCATATTTTCTCAAATTTTGCTGAAATTTCCCCTAAAGATGTCTTAGGAGAAATTTCAGTAAGTTTTGCCCTTTTCTCTTTCATAACATTAAAATCTGTAAAACTGCATGAATGTATGTTTTAAATGTTTTGAAACTAAGTAAAAACAGTTGAATGCAAAGCTCTTGATTGCAGTAAGTTTAAATTTTGATTCATAAAATGACATATAATATCACCAGCAGAAAATGAAAATACGCCTTGCCGTATTAATGTACCAGCGATTAAATGTAGATCCTTAATATGTTATAGTAATTTCGAATTAAACTGTATCATATTAAATCATTACATATTAGACATTATGTTTACAAATGGGCTTTATTTCGCAGGCGGAAAATATCCATTTACAGAACCAGAACATGCTATTAGTACGATGGTATCGCGTATGAACGCTAAAACGCAATATAGTAATTAATTTTACTGCATATGGATGCAAACAACGAACTTAATCACAATGATTTAAGACATTTCAGACCGAAATAATACTAGTGTCTTTTAGACAGCTGACATGACGGGAGAGATAAGAATTGTAATTGTTGTTTACTCTGTTAACTGTGTATAATGTTGCGTGATTTAACAAGTGTATGGGCGGATTCAGAACCGAGGTTTGGGATGGCAGGGTGGGGGGAACATTCTTTGGATTAATGTTAGTATTACTATTATTACTTCTAGTCCTTCTGAAACGACAGACAGAGACACGCACAACCGTCCCCTCCCTTCAATGTCCCTATAGTCGCAAACTTGAACTTTTTAAGACAATTATGTAAGAAGAAACTAATGGAAGTGGGATTAATCATTTTTATTTAACTCATTTTTAGAAACTTTGGTATCCATATACAGGGTGGTTATAAAATAACATGAAATGTTCAGAGCCCTATAGAGAGTGAAGTATTGGACGAAACATTGCCAAATTTCATGGGTGTACACAGTGGACCATGGGATTTCGATTTCTAATATAAAAAAATAGCACCAAAAATCGCCACCAGGGGAAATTTCGGTGTAGAAAATGTGTATTACGGTGAATATTGAAGGATTAAATGCTAACTGACAAAATACGAATCAATTTTTTTCGCAATATATGATTTTTACTAACAAATGAGGTTCAATATGACCAATGTCCAGATTTTCCAGGTACTACATTCAATGAACAATGTTTTCCACATATCCGAGGGGGGGGGGATTAATTTCTCCGGCCTGTACGTTATTCGAGTTTTCAAAATTGAGATGTCTGAAGCATGTCGTAGATACACAACACTGTAAAGAAATCCTCGTGGCCAAACGCTAAAAAGTGAAAAAATGGGCGACCACGGTGGCCGTAGGAAATGCATGACTAATAAAACTGATACCAAATTATTGGTTTCATTTAAGCTTATTTGTAAGTAACAGACATTTGAAGAAAAAATTTAAGGTGTGCTGCATTATTTGGCATTTATTTCTTCAGTACTCGCAAGTAATATACTTTTGCAGCGCCAAAATCAACCCTGGTGATGACTTTTGGTACTATTTTTTAATTGTAGAAATCAAAATCCCATGGTCTGCTAAGTAGGCCCATCAGAAGCGTAGCTAGACCCGACTTTCGGGGGGGGGGTTACTTCTTTATATATATATATATATATATATATATATATATATATATATATATATATATATAGTATTAAAAAAATAGGAGGGAGGTGAATCTCACATATTTTGGAATGGGGTACCCCATTCCGATACTTGTGTCAAACAAAAGAAAAGCAAAGATTTCTTTCTTTTTTTTAATGTTCTGGAAAATTCAACTTTTTTTTTTCTTTTCCCCCCATTTAATTTAAAATGAAATTTTTTAGCAACTTCATGTCAAAACCAGTCTATCCAAATCAAGGTTAAATCACATATTTGATGAGCGTGTGCCGTTCATTTCAGTATGACTGCTTAAGTTAGAGGCTAACACACATCAACAAAAGCTGACATCCCTGAAAGCTAATAGATACTTCCGTTTCCGCCTATAAACTGGATGTTTGACTTTCAATCTCATTGGTGGTCAGACTATAAAGACTATTTTTACCCAACTTGGTTTGCACTAAAAGTATGAAATAAAATAAAAAAAGACTTCTTGAATTATAACCAGCAAAAAATGAAATTGCTTTTCATATCGTTATATTTATATGTTGCTTTTTATGTATTTACATTTATGCTAATTCTAAAGCAGTTAATAAAATTTGAATAAAAAAAGTTAGGGAAAAAATATAGGCGGTAGAAAGTTATTCGCTGAAATGCATACCATCTGTTCTCCATTCAAGTCTTTATTTTTAATTTTATTTGCTGCTTTAGAATTTACATAAATATCTATCTGAGAGAGCAACAGCAATTTTCGAGTATTATAAACAGAAGTCTTTTTTATTTTCTACTTTTTAATGCGAACCAAGCTAACAGAAATAATCTCTGTTACTTATAAATAATCTCTATTATTTCTGTTACTGGGCTCCTTTAGTAGCCTAAGCGGGGATAGTACAATAGATCTGTGGTCTCGGTGCTCGCGCTGGTTTCAAGCGCCTCCTTTTTCACTTCATACTTCAAACTTCAACAGAAATAATCTAGATTCATTTCGTTTTTAAACATTTTATTCATGTAATGCTACGCAGTTTTTCTTTTGAATTACAATAAAATTACCTTCAGAAGGGTCCGATGGGTTTACTGCTGCGCAGCAGACTGTACTTCGTTTTTTTCAGACGACGTTAACTTTCTTTTTAGAGTAATCCTTTTCGTCATTTTAATTTTTTTTTTTTGTTTGGGTTTAAAAAAGCTAGTTATCGGTTTTGCTCGCTTCATTATACAACAACTTTCACTTAGAAGGTACTATTTTAAACAGACTGTACGTTTCCAAAGGAATACGTAGTAAATACTGGCAGAAAAATCAATGTGATTGCAATGGATACTCTGGTTAGCAAAGGTCGTTTTGACTATGACACACACGAGACCAGACCAACAAAAACCTCTATCGTCTCGAATTCCGGTTATGCTATCACTTTCGGTTTCGAAGCCCAATGATCTTTAAAGAAGCAAACAAAAACATTTTCTTCAGCTCAGAAACAGAGGAATTGTCTTCAAGAGCTGAGGAGGCAGTGGAAAAAAAGGAGAAATGCGTTCCACGAATAAGCTTTCCAGGAAGATTAACGAAAGGACAGTCGTTTCGCGCACTTTCTTGGAAGAAGAGTAAATGGATGATATTCATAGGTTTGACATGTAAGATGAACATTTCAAGTTCATGGTTAAAGGTCATTCAAGTTAAAAGCCATTTCGCTCTGTTATCTGGATTAGTACTGTTCTTTGGTTGCTCTCTTTCTTAAAATTGTGATTCCTTAGAAAACCGAAACGATAGGAGTAAAAAGAAAGTATAAGTTTTTTTCAAGTGATGAAAAAAGGAAAACCGTAGAATACTAGCCAAGTTAAATTTGCAGCAATTGCTGACTTACCTCAAGAGGATAAATAATGAATCAAAAAAAAAAAAAAAAATCAGGGACCAAAAAGCAATAAAAGACGTTTTCTTGAAAAAGATATGCTTAAAGTTACTTTTACCGTCCAAATGATTCCTTAAACTCGCAATAAAGCACTTAATAATGTAATAATAGAATAAATACCTAACAAAACTAATAAAGAAGAATTTTAATCAAGAGCCCATATTGTCTTTAGTGTCGATTTCAAATTTTCACCATCATATTTCAAATTTCTATAAAAAGTTTCTTAACTCACCGTATCTCAAAACTTCTTTATCTCGATTTTTTCTTTAATGTGAAATTCGAAATATACAGATTCGACTGTATGCAATATTCCCACTGCGCGGCTCATAAAATTAAACATATTTAACAATTTGCAAAATCTATAACAAAGAAGGGCTGCATATATGTGGATTTAACAAATCAATCTCATTTCTAAAGCAAAGTGTCAAATTTCACTCAATTGTCAAAAAATTGTCGCAGTAGAGGGAGGCGTCTTTATGCTAGAGGGTCACACATGGAGCAGATTTTCAATGGCATTGGGGGGGGGGGGGAGCGAAGTGAATTTTTGACCTTTGTTACTCAAAAAAAAAAAACGTTTTGATTTTTTTTTTTTCTTTTTTTTCTTTCTCTTCTATCTTCTTTCTCTCTCTCTCTTTTTTTTTTTTTTGAGACTAAAGTTTCGGGGGGGGGGGGGGTGTCCCCCCCCCCTTAGCTACACCCCTGAGGCCCATGAAATTTGCCATTGTTTCGTCCAATATTTCACTTGCTAGAGGGCTTTAAACATCTCACATTATTTTATAACCACCCTGTATAATCTTTTAGCTTTTTTTCATTTTTATATATTGAACAGAACAGCGTTTACCTTCAAATAGCAAAGAAGAGATTTAAGTATTCAGTATTGGACACTACAGAAAAAATAATAACACAGAATGGGGTCATTTCCGAAATTCAAGCAAAAAACTTCCCCTTTTTGATATTCACATTTTGACTATTACAACTTAATACTATCAGGACTGCATCGATGCGCGAATTAAGCAGTCACATGGTGCAATTGATCATTTTTGGGGCAAAAATGATCAATTGCACCATGCACAAATGATCAAATGCACTTAATACACACTTGCTATATAATTTCAAGTTTAACAAATGTTCTCCGTATTTTAAACACAGTGTTAGTATTTTTTTTGCTTAATACTGTACGAAGGTGTGAGAATTATTAGAATAATTGTGATTTTTTTTTTTCAGTTTTTTTGATTAATTTTGCATATACTTGCAAGACTTCATGAAAGTTTTTTTTTTTTTTGGCTGATGTATTTTCTTTTCTTTTTTTTTTTTTACTTTTTAGATACAATTAAAGGTACAGATATTTTTGAAATAAAGAGTTATTTCTTCAAAATAATAAGATTTTATTGCATATTTCAATTTTATACACCTTTGTAGTGTGGGTTAAAGATTGAGATATGGATATAGCATTAAAAGTGGTTATTTAAACATAAGTACTCCTGCCTGAAGCCATAGCCCCTCAGCACTACGGAGAACAGACTGTAGGGAAGTTATACAGTAATTGGGATGAAGAGGGAGCTAGAATGGTAATCCTGTTACTTGTATGACAGGGATAATTTGAAATGGATTATATGAAAGCGATAAAGGGTACAATAAGGATGCAGTGGTTTACTAAGTGGTATTCGAATTGTGAACAATTGTATTTTTACCGATAACTTTTCCTTAAAACATGCTGTTGATTAATCATTGAATAGGTATTATATGACTATTTACAGCTCATCATTTTCCCCTCTTATTATGTACTATTGGTACTTGCACGGCTTTGCCTGCAGTAGAAAATTAAAAGGTCATTTGTTTCACCTGTATATTTACAAATAGTGGATGATACATTTCTGGTCAATATGCTATGTTAATCTGTTCCTCCATGTTGTGGTAATTTGCTCGTCCATATTACGGTAATTTACTGGTCTATTTTATGGTAATTTGCTCGGTGCAGAGGAATTAAATCCACTAATGGTGGTTAAAATAAAATCATAAAAAAAGAACAAAATCGAATTTTTGAAAAGTCGCTTCGAGGGGCACAACAGTATGTTGCCAATTAATTGTGGGCCGAATTTCATGAAAATCGGCCGAACAGTCTATGCGCGTCACGGAGATCCAGACAGATATACAGACTTTCAGGTTTATTATTAGTAAAGATGATATATATGTTTTGTGTACCATTCTATGGCATGCTTCATATGTTATAGAACTGTATTTCGGTTTATATGCAACCTGTAACTTCAAAATTGTTAATTGTAAAAAAAAAAAGATTGTATTTTGTTCTATATTAATAAATTTTCCAGAGACCCACCCCAAGAATTTAATTCAAGAAAATTGGAAGGTATGGGTACCTCTGGGATTCAAATACTGATTCGATATCATTATGAAAGAGACAATTTTCATTTCTTACTGTGCAGACATACAGTAAATTGCATGTAAAAAAATGTTGTACAAAGATAAAACTATTTAGATTTTTATAGAAGCTTATTTGGAGTTAAAAAAAAAAAAAACGAAAAGAAAAGAAAAGCAATTCTTGTCTAAAAGCTGATATACATAGATATATGTATTCGAAGGGATCTTGACTCAAAAAAAATCTATTTGTGTGGTTGTTACGATTCGCGAAAGTTGTGAATCATCGTTTATGTCACAATTTAGTTCCAAAGCACATCACAAATGACCATCAGCAGAAACACAATGCAATGGACTTCTTTCCCCCAAAGCTTGTTTTCTTAAAGCTCACCTTTCTTAGATTTCCATTTCAAATACATTTGCTCTTCATCCTTGCCGATACACGATGTGACAAAAGTTTATCACAGGTATGCTGAAAGCTTTAATCAAAGGAACACCAAAGTCTACTGAGCTGCTATTAGCTTTACTTACATTAGCAGAATTTCAGGGGTGAAAAATAGTCCTTTCTTTGGTTTTTATTGCATTCAGGCAAACGCAGAAAGAAAAGAAAAAAAATGAAAAAAAAAATGTTCGAAGAATATACAAGGCATTAGTGAAACAACTATTCTAGTTGTGTTACTTCTTGTTATAAAAACAATAAATAGTATGCAAGCTATAAATATGTTTTTTTTTTTCACTATCGCTTTTTTTATAAAAGGTTTAAAAGTTAAAAAGGTATTTCCGGAGCGCGGCAAAATTAAATTAATAATTTAAGAATACCAGGGAAAACTAAGCGAAACGTCAGAGAACGCCTCTTGTTGCTTATCTTGTTAAAATGCTTAGCTTCAAAAAAGGTTTTTCAAAACATATTCGTTCTTAATTTTCTCCACGAAATATTATACTTCCGTTCATAATAATATCCACATTTTAGGATATAGTAGCTCCATTAAAAATGAAAAAGAAGGAGGCTACTATATTTCGCTATGGTTGTGAAAACGACCAAAAATAGTAACGAAAACAACAATATATATTTATTTTGTAAGGTTGGAATGGCAATTATCCTATTTTTCGACCCAAATTTTAAAAAAATTAAAAATTAACTCTTCTCCACGAAATATTATACTTTCATTCATAATAATATCCACATTTTAGGACATAGTAGCTCCATTAAAAATGAAAAAGGAGGCTACTATATTTCACTATGGTTGTGAAAACGACCAAAAATAGTAACGAAAACAAAAATGTGTATTTTTTTTTTTTTTTTGTAAGGCTGGAATGGCAATTATCCTATTTTCCGACCCAAATTTTAAAAAAATTAAAAACTTAAAGCTCCTGTTCTCGTGTCTGTCAAGCAGCCGGTAATGCAGAGCACCAGTCTGTACGCTCGTGTACAAGTTCAATGCTTTGCTTCTCATGACACAGTTAACAATTTCAGTTTTTGCTTAAAATAATGGAAAAGGGCAGTAATGCCCTTTTCTATTTTAATTAATCTCGATAGTGATTGTTTGAGAACTCGATTGTGATTGTTATGTGATGATCCGTGATAATAACTCTTTATAATTAAAAACTGAGCGTATGTATCTATGTATGTATGGCCAAGTTTCTTCTACCGAACGACAGTGAACTGACCATCGAGCCAGGTATCGATGGATTCGTAATCTTCCCGCCTTCATGTTTGACTATTTAACATAATCCTCTGATAAAAATTAGCGGCGATATCAATTAAAAACTATTCATTATGACTCTTAGATTTCAAAATAAAATCCCCATTTTTCGAAGGCTTTCCTGCATTCAAATTATTATTCAGTGCTTCATCTCAACTTTCCGCAACAATGCTTTTATTAAAATTTGTTGCGGTGAAGAAAATCGTTAAATGAAAAATCTGTTGCCATTTTTTCTCTCGAATATAAACAAATAAAATTTTGGTTTTTGTTTTGAGGTTCTTGCTGCTATCGGGGGGATTTGAAATGCTTACCTTTTGGTTATTTTCTCGCGATCTGCCGCAAAATTTTACTATTTTTTTTTTCTTGTTCAAGCCTGATATTTGAACAGGCGTCACTAGACATAACTATTCTTTTCGAGGTGCACCGTGCAAAGTCGGGCGACGCAGCTAGTTATATTTATTTCTTGGGAAATACTTCACGTTCTTCCTCCGAAATGAAATTTCTATCTGAATTAAAAGCAAAGAGACTGAAGTCGAAAAAAAAATCAAAAGTATATTTCGTTAAGTTTTCTTGTTACATGAGGTGGGAGGAGGGGGGGTACGGGTTAAAAAGTACATTGTTGGAAGGTCCAATTTATCCCTTAAAGGACCAATATTGGATATGTATATTCCCTTTAGTTCAAGTTCTGCTATTATTATCGAATACAAACAATTTATAACTTTCACTATTTTCATGTTATACGGCATCAGAATCTTAATTTTATGACAATACAAAAGTCATTGTTTAAAATATATCATGTAATTTGGAAACCACCCCTAAATTTAGTATTCTACTACTCCGCTTATGGTTCTCAATGAGTTAAGTAATTTTACTTAAACAGTAACTAAACATACTTCTCCAAAAAATCACCTAAAAGCATTAAATGCTCAACTTTCCATTTATTTTATAGGAAAATTTGTTTTAGAGCTGATTTCTATTTTTTTTTTTTTTTTTTTTTTTTTGTATTGCACTAAGTTCCATGAATGAGTGTATTCTAGCCTTTGAAAGCTAATATGTTCCTATTACTATTTTTAATTACCAAAATAGAAGAAATAATCATTGAAAATAGGAAAACTGGTATATTTTCCCAGAAACAGTTTGTTAGTAACAGTTGTAACTCTGAAAGTGCAATTGAGGCAGTGAGAAACAAATGGAAGTACCAAAATTAAAAATTTCGAAATAACCTGTACAAATGGGAGGAGAACCTCTCCTATGTTTCGGGGCAAGAGAAAGAGCCGGGTCAATCCATATCAAATCATGCAGCAATGCCACCCACCATCTCCGATTTTTTTCAGTAAATTACCGCCCATTAGCCAGGGCTAAAGTAGAAATACCTGAAATACACCGCCAGCTCAGTCATTTCCAGACGAGGACTGCAGTTTCGTGCTTATAAGCACTCATCAGCCCGGCATAGGAAAGTGACTGAGCTCGAGATGGAAAACAGACTAGACAGGATGTCCGGTCTGCTAATTCTATATTAGCTACCAGTTTGTTTCGCACTCTTTGCTTCCTTAAGAGGTTTTCCATCTCCAGCTCAGTCACTTTACTATGCCGGGCTGATGAGTGCTAATAAGCACGAAACTGCAGTCCTCGGCTGGAAATGACTGAGCTGGCGGTGTATTTCACGTTAAATTTGGTGTACTTATAGATTTTTTGATGCTGATTCTGATAATATAAGTTATTTTGAGATTTATGAAGGGGTTGAAAAGTTACGAGCCTGTAAGTATGTGCCAAGATGATTTTGATTGCCGCCATTTTGGTTGACACAAAGACGTTGTATAAAAAAATGGCTATAACTCATTAACAATTATCGCAGAGCTTTGATTTTTTTTTGTTTGTTTTGTTCAGTATGATGTAAACTTGAATTTAAACTGGGTTTTGATTGCATAACTTTAAAAAAAAAAAATTCTGTGATTGTTTACTTTTTTTTTAAACTCGAAAACGGAGTAACTTTGACAAAAATTTGCTCAAAGTATACCCCCTTTGATTTTAACCAAATTTTGTGCACAGGTACCTCTAAGTGTGTTAAAACATCTGGTAAAAAACTCTTGGTGGGCCATTCACGGGCAGTCGTAAAAAACACAATTTTTATTTTCAGTCAAAAAAATGAAACTCCTTTCAAAAATAAAGTTTATTAAACTGCGTTTTTCCTAAAATGAAAGCCAACACGTGTAAAAGAAGCCATAACATGAGATTTTAGGTGTGTAAAAAATAAATACCAGCATCAGTATAAGTTAAGATTATGTATCAATAAAGGTATTTGCTACTTTGACTTACAGTACACACCGGAAACATTAAATTTGAATCCGAAACTATTATAAATATGTTATAAAACATCTATGAATAAATAAATTATTAAATTGAGTTCAAATGATTATTAACATGAAATATTACTCCATGTATTTGGACTTGCCTCAGCTGATGTATTTGCTATTCGATAGGGGGAAAATAAAACGATGGGTGTTGCATAAATTCTGTTTCGTGAGAAGTGTAAGATAATAATTGCAAATATTATTTTTTGCACTATAGTTTAAGTGATCAATATCTTTTCGAGTAACTTTATTGTTAAAAATTTAAAATAGTGATCCTAGATTATATTATTATATAAAAAGTAGAAGGAATTCATAAAATTTTGTTCCTTATGTATGGATTAGTTTCCAAAATTAGAATTTTTCACTATTGGACACATATTTTATCCTCACAGCGCGTACTAAAACTGCAGACTTATCAGCAGTTTTATTAAAAACATTTTTTTTAAATCTTCAATCAAAATAAATAAATAAAACTCCTTTTAAAAATCATGTTTATTATACTATGTTTCCCACAAAATGAAAGTCAACACTCATAAAAAAAACAGCATGACAGTTTAGGTGTCTTGCAAAATAAATCCATACACAAGTATAAGTAGTTATGATTATCAGTTGGTAAAGGTTGTTACATTTTACATTTTTTCCTGCAAGTTGTTTGCTTCTTTTAACAGAAGTTTCCTCAAAAAGCCCCCTCTTCAACTGCAACAAAGATGCGCGGACAAGTATGTTTGAGTGCATTTTAACATCTGATAATAAAGTTTTGATGTTCGATTCTTGGTATTTTTTTTAAATCTAAAATTTTTAATGTTTCATTTTTTTTTTAAATTTATTAGTGATGTGTAAAAATGTTTAAAAGATAACTAATACCAAAAGACAGGTATTTCTTTACATCAAATTATGTTTAGATCATTCGATAGAAAACATTGACTGATGACTGTGAGCAGTAATATTTAAATTATTTACTAGAATTATTTCAGCCCAGTCACATCCATTCCTCAATTTGACAGATTATTTTAATATTATAATTCTATGTATTGCGAAGAAAGGTAGATTTTACATACAGTTTAACACAAAGTCCTGAGTGTTGAGTGTTAGACCTCTACTGAATGAAAATAATATTATTTCAGAAATCTACATCGAAGAAAGTGATGCAACAACTTATCTGCATCGTCCACCACCTTCTTACTTTGGGCCAGAATATGACTGCTTTTGCTTACTCCTTGTACTGATGATATAAATGCAAAAGCACAGGCCATATAGAATTGGCGATAGGTCTAAAGTTCTAGTGTGCGCTGTGAGGATAAAATATGTTTCTAAAAGTGGAAAATTCTAATTTTGGAAACTAGTCTACACATAAGGAACAAAAATTTATAAATTACTGCTGTTTTTTTTTTAATATAATACACATAATCTGCTATCACTATTTGAAAATTTTGTAACAATAATGTAACTCGAAAAGATATTGATCACTTTTTAAAATATAGAGTAAGAAAATAACGTTTGCAATTAATCTTTTACGCTTCACACCGAAACAGAATTTATGCAACACTCATCGATGTTTACCCTTATTGAATTGTAAATACATTAGCTGAAGTAAGTCCAAATCAGGGCCGACTCTAGTAGTTTTGCCGCCCTAGGCGATATCGACAAGCGCCGCCTCCCTCCCCCACTGAATAATAATATAAATAATGTATTAATAAAATAATAATAATAGTAAAGTGTTTAAAGTTTTAGTGAGTTTCTAGCTAAATTCCAAAATAGGTTTTACATATCCAAGCACTGATACACACTCTAAAGAATTTTTTTAGCATTGAAGCTGTTACTTTTATAGTGCTGAAACAGACATTCACACTTTAAAAAAAAGTTTCAACTTCGAAATTTACCGCCCCTAAAATCTGCCGCCTAGGTCACCTGCCCCAGGAGCCGGGCCTGGTCCAAATACGTGGAGTAATATTCCATATTGTTATTCATTTAGTTTATTTATTCATGAGATTATTCATAGTTATTTTATAAGGTGAGTTGGGGGAAGTGCAGCCCTTAAATTGTACAGTTCGACTTTATTAAGGCCTAGAGTCTAGGCCTTAATAAAGTCGAATGTCTAGGCCGTAGACATTACAAGACGTGATACAAATTTTTTAATTTTTATTTCATATGTTACCTGTTTTAGTGTGTTTTCCGAGACATGAGCCTGTTAAAATCATTGCGGGTAAAAACGTTGAAAAAAACATTTTAAACTATTGTGCTCTAGGGCCGCACTTTCTCAATAAAAGTGGGGCAAGAGCATCACCTATCTGAATTTTTTTTAAAAACCGTTTGAGAAAATAAGGGGCAAGTGCAATCAATAGAGTATTTTTTCCTGATTAAAAGCGATTTTTTTATTTTAATTTTCACCTATTCATTGGGAATTTTTACATTTTTCCTAACGAAACCTGTCAATGTAAAATGAAGAACGTTCAAGGAACAATGGATTATTAAACAAAATTATAAATTTTTTATTTTAAATTAAATAAGGAACATGAAAGATAACTTTTATTATGCTAATAAGCTTAAAAAAACAAAAAACAAAAAAACTTGCATACCAAGGAATAATCTTTAAAACTTGAATATCAACGAACTTATAAAATATTAACTTAATAATACAAAAGGTAACTATACAACTGACGAAAGGTAACATGTCTTTGGCGAACTTGAACATATTTTTTTGTATAAGTATACTTAGTATAGTAATTAACAATTTAATTTATATTATATTCTGAAAACGTTACTTGGAATATTAAATTTCCTCTACGATCTGAAGAGGGATTTGGAAGGATTGATGCAATGTCGTCGTCTTGGATCTCGCTAACGTCATCTCTTGAAGGATAACTAAACACAGTGCTATAATTTCCAGCCGCTTTTAACTTTAAAAATTTAATTTCAGAGAAATTATCATCATTTATATTAGTAATTTGTCCTACAAAATGTTTAGTCATCTTTTTTGTAGAAAATCTCACAAGAACCCAGTCGCCTACCTTTCTCTCCGTTGGATGCCTTTCCCACTGAATGATATCTTCTTGCTGTTTTTGCTCTGTGGCAATCATTTCTTCGACTGTCATTTCATCATGTAAATCTTCCCTTAAACTCAGATTTTCTTTATCGTCACTTTCTTCCTCCTCGTAATTTCCGAAGAATTACAAATTAATTACATTGCTTCATTAAATCGTTGCGAACAAATTATATCTGTCATAAAATAACATTGCCAGATTAATAGGAAAGTGCAGCCCCAAAAAATGCGAGGCTGCACTTGCCCCTTTTTTTCGGGCCGAACTATCCCAGTCGTATAATTTTCTGGGGCAAGTGCAGCCCTAAAATTAATTGATTTGAAAGTGAAAAATAATAAATCTCAGCTTCAAAAATACGAAAAGCAGACATGAAATAGTTGTACTTACGTTTTGGAAGCACGAAAAAGTGCGAACAACAACAGAAGAAACGACGATTTCTCGAACCATAACAACATGGCACCGTAGTGGGAATGAGAAAAGTTAGGAAACTAGGGAAGGAGTAGAGCTACCACTCAAGTAGCGCGATCTAACGCACGCAGTGCAAAGTAATAACGTTTACCAAGCTACCCAGATGACAGCAGCCTTGCAGATATTCCCGGTTTCTGATTATTAACCTAAGCCGCACTTGCCCCAAGACCGCACTTGCCCCAACTGACCTTAACATACTTATAATAGTTGAGGACTCAAATTTTAATGTTTTCGGTGTGTACTGTAAGTCAAAGTAATAAATTCATTTACTGATAGATAAACTTATCTAGTTCTGATGTTTGTATTCATTTTAAACACACCTAAATTCTCATGTTGTGGCTTCTTTTAAACGTGTTGGCTTTCGTTTTAGGGAAAACGCAGTTTAATAAACTTTATTTTTGAAAGGAGTTTTTTTTTTGGACTGAAAGTTACTCCGTTTTCAAGTCAAAAAATTAAAAATAAATCGTCACAGAAAAAAAAAATTAAAACAGTTATGCAATTAAAACCCAGTTTAAATTTAAGTTTACATCATACTAAACAAAATAAGCTCTGTGATAATTTGTTAATGAGGTATAGGCATTTATACTTTGTGTCAATCAAAATGGCGGCAAAAAATCATCTTGGCATATGTTTAAACCCCGTAACTTTTCAACTCCCTCTTCAATTCTAATATAATTTATATTTTCATAATCAGCATCAAAAAGTCTGCAGGTACACCAAATTTGAATGAAATCGGAGATGGCCTTTTCAAAAAATCCTGGATCATTTGTCATGGAATGAACCAGCTACTATTCCTGTTAGGTCTTGCTATACAGTAGGATTCGGAAAAAAAAATCAATAAAAGCCTACCTAGAATCTGAGCTTCAAATGAGTTTTCCTCAAAACTTTTAAAAGTCTACTTATATTCCTTTGCTTCTCACTGAGACAATTGTGAAAAGATCTACCTAATCAGAAACTCTAGATGTACGGTATTAGTTGTACTAAACTGGAAACGTATATTTCAAATTTCTTCTATATAGAAGATTAATCACATAACAGCAAATCACTTTATGGCCCTCATTTGAAAAGTTAATTAAGTGATGTGCTTTTGTTTAGATAATCCTAATGTTTCCATAAATAAGCACTTATGCTTAAGAGGACCGTTGTTAGCCAAGGACAACTTCAAGTAATTAATTTCGAGTATCAAAATGCCATAAATATTTTACCCGATGTGTCCAAAGTAATGAAGTTTGTGGATAAACGGAACTTTATGGAGGAGACCCCACTCATACTACTCATCTCCTGCAAGTAAACTTGCAAAACAGACAATCAAGCTACTCTAGGATTAGCCTGAAGCGTATTTGGAATATGATGAATTGCTTGGAATCCCGTGGAAAGTTATATCTTCGTCGAAAGGGATCGATTTTCGTAATACTGCTTTTCGAAATGGTAGAGGATATTGTATTTAAAAACGGAACAAAGTTTGGTGGGTAGCAAGTTGTTTCAACCAATGAATTATTTGTGGGAAAAGACACTAACTTTTTCACCGTTTTTAATGTATATTTTTTAATTTTATGTAGTAAAAATATTTACTGAAAGACGTTAGTTTAACATAATTATGAAAATACTTATTTCTTTAGCTGAAGTAAAAGATCAAAATTGAAGAATGTCAGTTTTTCACCGGTGTTCATTGGAAACACTCAGGAGAACGACATTTTCCTCGCAATTTGCCTGTTACGTAAGCCCAGGACTATAATTCAGGTAAAGAAATTTTTTCTATTCTTACCTCTTAATTCAACTACTCACTATGAGTAGAATTTTTTTTTTATATATTTTATTTAAAACAAACATGTTGTCCAAGAGAATGACAGCAAAAATGTTACATATCCATTTTTGAACTTCAAAATTTTAGTAAGAACAGCAGACAAATCACATATTAACAAAATACTCAAAGAATCTAACAAAATGGAGATAATAAACAAGGTTGCAGTACAGCCGATTTAAAATTCCGTGTTCTTTTATCTATATTAATTAAACTCTGTCTTAGAACAGTAGAATGACATAACCTAGGTACAGACTTTAAATTGATGTACCTCGATAATTTAAGTAATCAAATTTATTTAAAGAATGTTATTTGATACCTTTAAGTTTGCGCAATTTAATACTACAAATTAAATTTGTGGAATGTTGACATACAATTTTTAAATAATTTAAGTACATTTGAAAAGAGATGGGGACACGCCCAAAAGATTGACTTTCTGGTTATTCAAAAAATTTTGTAGGGAAAAATAAATGAGTTTTTGCTTTCATAAGAATGGAGTAACATCAGAAAAGTTATTTCTAACTATTAGAAAATAAAGAAAATTCTAGGTCAAACAATCCTTGTGTTACTCTCCTGGGATATAATATTGTTAAGATTTTGTGGAATCGTCCATATACATACAGAGACCGACAAAAAACAATGTATCGTGAGAAAATTCTGTGGCAGTACTTAAATCTCTGTAAGCATTTTTCTTCTTATGCATAAGAAAAAAATGTAGTATGTAGCATACAGGTATGCCAAATAGGGGGCGGTCGCACCACCAAATTTTTTGAGCAGAATGATAAAAAATGAGTAAATTCAATTTTTGTAAATCGCAAATCAACGTTCATTTAAAAAAAAATCTCTCTCGTTCTCAGTAATAGTTGATGAAACTCGATACATTTCCAGGCACAAGCAAGTGTTCTCCGTTGAATTCATGGAACACTTCTGGTCTTTTCAGCATAGAAAAAATCGACGTAGAACCATGGTGAGCTTTAACTAAATAAGTAATTTTCCTATATATAGGCTAAATTCTTCATTTTGTGTGTCCATCAGGCCTGGATCTATAAATTTCGGGCCCCCTGCAGCAAAATGTTAGGCTCTTCCCCAAAGGCCAGCAGTGTATATTTGCAAAATTTCTAAGCCTTAGTGCTAGTTTTTTTTTTCTTTTTTTAAATTTCTTGGGCCGTTGGGTCCCTTAAGGACGTGTCCCAATCCCTTACTGCGGGATCTATGGGAACGAAGATCCGGACATGGATCTGGAACGATGGTATATGCAGTATAAGAGGCCCGTGCAAGCAAGTGGTGTGCATGATTTTCAACAGAAAATTCCTTGGAACTGCACATTGATTGTTACGCTTATATTTTTAAGTATACACTGTTATAACCAGGGGTTCCAGACGAGTGAAAATATTCCTTCTAAGGTGAAAGCAAAGTGCCTGAAGGAGCAATGCAGGCCAGAAAATAGAGCAGAGGAGCCAAAACAGCATGCAATCACAGAAAGAGTTATTGCGCATGCGCTTTTTGCCTTAGACATACATTCAACCACCTCAATATGGCGGACAAATAATGATTGCGTTTGTGTGTCTTTCACATTGAATGAAGTACACTATTGGATTAAAACACAACTTTTCTAGGATTAATTATCCGAAATTACAAGTAAGTACAGCTTTTGATCACTTTGTAGCTTTTAGGGCTTTCAAACATAGTTAAGTGTTTAAAAGTGCATTTATTGCTTTTCAGTAACCGTTTGTCTTCTAGTTCCCGTTTACCGTTACTATCGTGAAATTTCAATCATTCAAAACGCTACTAAAAATATCTGGCATTACTTTCTTGAATACTCGATAAGCAGCTTTTATTAATCACCAAAAGAACCTTAATAAAAATGTTTCTTGTGTTTCGTAATTATAACAGAAAGCTAGCGAGAAAATAAAATCTCTCTCAGTCTAGCTCTTTTTTTTTTTTTTTTTTTTTTTGCTTTCTCATTCAAGTGTTAGAATCATTTCCTGTTAGCCGTTGATGCTCGATAGCGTTAGAAATTCCTTTTGGTTTTTTATTTAACTGGTTGAAAAACTTCATGTGCATTTTATTTTGTTACTCTAGATTAACGTTTATGAAACGATTTTGTTCTTCCGTAATTGTAATATCCCGGAATATTTTTGGCTCATCATGTAAATAATCCATAAGTACAGTTATGCTTCATTTTCGGAATACGTCATGTTTTAGTAAATGTATAATTTCTCACATGTTTTAAATAATTACTCGTTTTTAAATTATAACGTATTTGTGACAGATCTTTGATACCAAGTGGAGGGGTAGATATTTATTGTTTTATTAATTTTTAACATTACTTTTTGTTAAAAAAACCATCAGAACCCTAATTTTTTCACATGTTTTTTAACGGCCCCAGAGTTATTATTCATATTATTTATTTTATGCATTTTTAAGAAAACGATAAAGATTTCACCGGTCCGCAAAGTTTTTCATTTGCTTTTACCGCTGGGTCAAAAGAGGTTGAGAAACACTGAGTTAGAGCACGATCAGATTAATTAAAGCTATGAGCACTTCTTAACTATGTTGAAAGCTCTGAAATATGATCAAATGCTGTAATTACATGTTTTAATCATTCCCAATACCGAGTTCAATGTGAAAATGTACAAAACGTTGAATAACATAAATCAAAACAAAACTTAAAAAAAGAAAAAAAAATACACAACTGTATTCAAAAACGCACACAATACGAGGGAGAGGGGAGGAGGATCTATAGTAAGGGTGCCATTTCTCTCTCCGAAGGTTCCTTTTTTTCACTCCGGCTGTCTAGTTTTTAAAAGGTGCCTGTTTTTCACCCTATTTAGAGGTGCGATTTCGGCTCCGTATTGGGTGCCGCTGGTGAACAAGCGTTTCTCCCCTGAAAGGTGCCGAATGCATCCTGTAGTTTTAACAGTGTATGTTTATTTATTGAGCGTGCATTGCTTTCTTCAAGTAGAGAAAATTCCAGCTACTCAACGTATGCGTTGAGTAGCTTGAGTAGCTGCGTTGAGTAGCTGAGTAGTTGCGCGTTCTTCCACAGAAACTTCTTAAAAAATACATGTTCTTTTTGAAAATATATATATATATATATATATCGCACATCAACAAATTCCTTTCTTGGGGTTCTTTAACTGTGACTCGGAGTGGCACAAGATGATCTCCAGTAGTTAAAACCATAAGGCATTTCTCGATAATTTTAAAGCAGTGACTTGACACCAGGCAGAATTATCGCCAAAACGATTCTTTCAATGGTGAGAAAGCCGATGCCCTCTAACATGAATAGATTCGTTTAAATTTTATTTAATTTGTTTATATGTTTATATGTTGTGGAAAGTTTTTGAACAATGCTTTAATCTACCAAAACATCTTCAATCCGTCACCATTATTTTTAGACTAGTCAACCTTCAGTTCAGTCTACAATTGAAACTGTTAATGATTTTAACTTGGATGTTTATTTCAACCAAGCGTGCAACTTTTCAAAAAAAATCCTACTCTGCGACAATTTTAAAAAAAATCAATTTAGAATATGTGACAGATATCTACATGATGATGAAAAGTCAAACATTGATTTGATTTTTTGTATTAACTAATAGATTCAGTTTTTAATGAAATTAACCCAAGATTTTATGAATATTTTTCTGTATTGTTTGTTTGCTCTAATTATCTAGATTGGATGTTGAAAACAAAAAATAAAGTGTTTCAATGAGTCAGGAAGCATTGTTTTGTAGATAGAGACTAGATTATTCAATGATGAAAAATGAAGCCCCTCGCAATTTTTAAAGTTGTTTGGGTGATTTTGAAAAGCAAGATCTGAAAAGTGTATTTTTATGTATAACTTTATTACCTCAATTAGTTTTTTAACTATTCCAACCAGCTCAGCTAGTTGAGCAAGATCATTTTTATGTCTCAGGAGGTTAGAGATTTATTTTTGAAACACCATGGGTCAACTTTTTTTATCTTTATCTGTACAGACAAAAGAGCACTACCCTGGGCATTATTGGATTAGTGCATGACTTCCTGTTCTTCTGAATTCCGAGAAGCATGCCTTAAAAATTCACTAAAAGGTAAAAACTGTAGTAAAGAAAAACCTGTGAAGTTAACCACCTCTGTAAGTTGACCACATGTCTAAGTTGACCGCTTTTTTCAGGCACGGAATTAGCCCTTATCATATAAATCAAACTCTGTACGTTGACCACCTGTTTAAGTTGACCACTAAAGTAGTGCACCGCTAGTGGTCAACTTACACAGATTTCACTGTATTAAGGCTTTTTATATAAAACGAATTAAAATTTTGTCATAAATTTTAATTCATTTTATAAGTTATCATGTTTTTAAACATTATTTTTGTTAATATTATACCCAATTAATGACTACCTTTTGTTAGTCAGTGTGTGTTTTGTACCATACTGAGGTAACTCATATTTAAGAAACTCGATCCCCAAATGAAATGTTGAAATGCCGCCCCTGGTAGCATATGTAGAAACACATCACTTCAGAATAAAATAATCAGACTTATGACGTTCACATGAAGCAATAATTTTCCATTCTGATACCCACTTACAGTAATCTAAACTATTTTCGATACTTAAAACATGTCTTGAAATTATAACACAAGATTCAAGTTTTAATGATATAGCAATAGTAGTACTTTAACTATATTTTGTTACAGAATGAAAGAATTTCAGCTTATGAACTTATTAAAATATGACAAGAAACATGCAAGTAACTACTTTCATTTTTCCATGGAAGAGAAGCGTATTTAAATTCTTAAATTACGAATGATCGCTTTTCTAACTACTACAACTTCTTCCTAACAGTCATTATCCCTAGTCATTATTCAAATCAAAGTACGAGGTTTCTTCAGAAAACCGCCAAAATTATTTTCATGGCAAGTGATTTCCGTCATCGAGTAATATTACTTTAATAAGTTATTACTAATTACTACAAAGTAGTTCATGAAGCGAAAATTAATTTCTGTTTCGAAATGACTCTTTTAGTTTCAGTAATTTGTCATATTTCCATTTTACTTTGGTTTGAAACAATGTTGCTGCATCTATAATCTTATATAATTAAAAACTGAGCGTATGTACTGTCTGACCACGGATTGTATGGAAAGACAAACATCCGTTTTACAGCCAGAAATGGACGAATCTATTATTTTTTAGCGATGCCAGCTTTTGCAGAAGCAGAGTCTCATTCAAGTGAGCGTAATATCGGCATCAAATTGTCACTCAGATAGATTCGTCTTATCTGGACGTTTGAAAATTCCATACAATCCGTGGTTGGACAGTATCTATGTATGTACCTATGTAGTCATCTATGTATGTACCTATGTAGTCATCTATGTATGTAGAGTCATCTATGTATGTCCGAGATACTTCTCCCGAACGACAGAGAACTGACCATCGAACCAGGTATCGATGGATTTGTAATCTTCCCGTCTTTATGTTCGGCTATTAAACATAATCCTCCGATAATAATTAGCGACTACATCAATTAAAAACTATTAATTATGACACTTAGATTTCGACATAAAACCCCGATTTTTCGAAGACTTTCCTCCATTCAAATTATTATTCAGTGCTTCATCTCAACTTTCCACAACAATGCTTTTATTAAAATTATAGCGTGAAGAAAATCATTGATACGAAAAATCTATTGCCACTTTTGTTTCTCGAATATGAGGAAGTAAAATTCTTGTTTGTGTTTTAAAGGCTTTTCCTGTTATCGGGGGATTTAACATGTTTACTTTTTGGTTATTTTCCTGCAATCTGCAGCAAAATTGAACTGATTTTTTTTTTTTTTTGTTCAAGCCTGAGTGTTGAACACACGTCACTTGACATAACTTTTATTTTCGAGGTAGACCGTGCAAAGCCGGGCGACGTAGCTAGTATATATTAGGAACCGAAAAATAATTACTTTTTCACCAAACTTATGTTTTGTTTTTTAATTAGAGGTTCAATTGCATTATTACCAAGAATCTCATTGCCATTTACAGAGCAAATTTTAAATTCCTGGATCGATAAAAATCAATTGGTTTTGGATCAAGATATCTGGAGACAGAATTTTGGATATCAGCCAATTTTTCAAGCTTTTTGTCACAGTTAATAATCGGAACTGTCTATATGTGAAGAAAAATCTTGAAAAATTGTCTAATATCCAAAATGTCATCACCAGACATTTTGGAGCAAAATCAACAGATTTTCTTTGATCCGGAATCGCAATTTTGCAGATTTGATGTCAGAAGTTTTTATTTTTTATGAGAGACTTTGCATCGTTGATTAAAAACTTATTGAAATTGCGCGGGGCGGCATTTAATGCGCAGGCGACATCGAATCATCGCAGGTCGTGAAGGAGATTTGGCGAGCGAAGTGAGCAGGGAGCTGAACCCCCTAGTTTTAATGTGAATATTTAATCGACATAACTTCAAACTGTACATAAAAAGTACCCTTCTAGAAGACTTACTCCTAGGATATTTTTTGCTTTAGGAAAATATATTCGGGAAAAACTAATTACCAACCGTTGAGGAGAGATAAAATGGAGGTTAGCACAGATCACAATTCACGTGATAAGTTTTGAAGCAATACGTTGTAAGAAATCAGGTTTCTTTCGCTAGTTCCACGCAAAGCGTCTCAACCTTTCGGCGTTGTTGAGTCACGTGACTTGGGGGTCAGTGCCTCAGCTTTTGCTAAGCAAACGCTTGAACTTGCTAATCTAAACCCATGTGTTTCTAAATTATTTCTGTCAGTTTTATTTCATTATTATATTCCTGATTATGTAAGTAAAATTAAGCATAGCAAACTACCTACGTAGTACTTTTTGAAGTAGTGATGTCCCTTCTAACTGCTACTGAATGAACTGTTTAAGTTGAATTAACTAGAAACTACATGTATCGATACACTCTAATGACCATGGTCTGCACTGTATATTGGTTCATTAAAGGGATCCTCTGGTATAATGTTTGGGACGTCCTGGTTTATGATATTAGTTAGTTCTTATTTTTTGTTAAACAATAATCACTAACTTTGACTTTATAAGTTCTATGAACAATTTTAAATCATTAATGCATCAAATTAGTTTAAAGTTTGAAATATCCAGTAGTCCAATAAATTAAATGCATTTTAGCACATGAAAATTCAAAATAATATATATATTTTTTTGAAATTTTAAAATGACAACAAAATTTGTTCCTTAAACTTTTGCTGTTGACATAGACGATGAAAAATTAATCTTAACTTTAGATCACATGTGAGAAATTGTTGAATATTTTAGCGAAAAAATGACTATTCATAAAGTTTTAGCACTCACTGTATGTTTTATGATATTAATAACTAAAAGTCTTGACTGCTATACTGCACATAAAAGAAGTGGTTTTATTTCAACGTTCGAGCTTTGTTCAGATTTCTGAATGATTGATAATCTTTATCTTCAAATTATTCAAAGCAAAAATAGGTTTCTTGTTTCTTCTTTGACCCTTACATTATTTCCATTTGTCGTTAGATCGTGAATATAGTTAGTTTTCGTCTGAAACCATTCATCGGGGAAACTACTCGCAGTTTACGAGTAATAGCTAATATGTCAATGGTTTGTCGGTTACAATTACTTATTTGAGGCCTATAGTTCCCAGCTGAAAGAAAACAATTTTTGCCCGGAACAAACACAATATACAGTGCTGGCCAAATAATTAGACTAAAGAGGTTTTTTTTTTTTTTTTTTTTTTTTTGCTTTTTGTACACTATTTGTACTAAAATACTATTTATTTTACTGTTAAAGTACAGTACATACTGTAGACTGATTATTACGTTATTTTAGCATAATTTGATGTTTGCAGGTGGCAGCACTGTCTGCTTTGTTTATGTTCTTTGTTTATCTACCTAACAGGAATATAACCTCAATCAGCTTAAACAGTTCAATAGTTCTTTTTATTAATGTTATATTTAAAGTTAGTTTTAGGTAATTAGTGAGTATGTGTATGTGAGTATATATAATGTTGAGTATAACCATTTTTTTTTTACCTCTTTTTTAAAAAAGTTAAGAAATGGTGTAAACCTTGGGAAAAGTATACCAAAAAGACTTAAAATGCTCATCAAGAACAATTGAATGCATACTAAATATTAGATAACTATTTCACTGTTCGTTAATGTGTCTATAGTTATGTAATCAATAAAGAATTTGCTTTTAAAACAGTATTAGTGCAATAATTTAGCCAGCACTGTATTTGCTGTTTTAATAAGTTTTGGGTAGTGACTGCAATACCGGTATACCGATGTACCGGTATTTTCCATATTAGCTAAAAATAATAAATAATTTTAAATTAAATAGTTTTCAATCTAACTAATTAAATATCTATTATTATTTTAAATATAAATTTCTTTTTCAACGAGACCGTTCCAAAATCAATCTAGTGAAGTAAACATTTGGATTAAAAAGCCCGAATTTATAGAATATCAATGAGTAAAAGTAGTGGAAAGATTACAAAATGATATTTTCATCACCAGATTGTGGGATGAATCGCACTTGAGTTTATGTGAACCACGTTTGTATTTTCTCCATATCCTTGACTTGCCCTGCAGTGAAGACTAATTTTAAGTGTAATTACGAATGTGTTTGTGCTATGGGCACTATATTTCAACCATCAACTGCAGCAGTTCTTTATAATATTTTTTTAAATACTTGGCTCAACTGAACCGAATTTTCAGAAAAAACTTTTTCTTGTTAGCATAACAAACAATAATTTGTTGTCAATAGTATTAGCGTGCTGTTCTGTCTTGATATTCAGCTTGATATAAAAGCGAGATAATATTTATAATACCTTGAACATTTGCAAAGAGTTAAGTTTCAAACCAAAGGGATGGTAAAAACAAACACAAAACTGTCCTGACCAAGAAGAAATCGTTGAAGATGATATTAATACTGAAAAAGAATTGTTGCTCAAAAAACAGTTATTATTTTTATAATAGTAATTGTTCAGTTTTAAATAATAATGATTAAAAAGAACTACCCACAATACAAAAGAAACAGCCACACTCACAAAAACGATTTTTTCAGAACCAACAAGTTCAAGATCGAATTTGTTTGTACCTTGATTTTATACTTGTTTACAAATAATGCACTTGTTGCACAAAATAATAAAATATGGCAACGAAACGTAATGTTTTTGAGTGTTTACAGGGAAATTTCTAATACCGGCATTAATACCGGTATTCTGGTATCACGTTAATAAAATACCCAATACCGGTATTGCATTTTGGGTCCGGTATTGCAATCCCTAGTTTTGGGAAACGATGTATGTCTGTTTTTTTGTTCACAGTATATACTTACACTGATATCATTGAAATCAAAGTCTAAAACGAGTACATGGTACAATCCAAAAGTAATGAGCCTTGGTTTAAAAAGACAGATTTATTGAGCTGATCGGTACAACTGCCAAATAGTCTTTAAAATAGGCACCTCTTGCAACGATGTACTTCTGTAGGCGGCTTTTCCATGACTCAAAGACATTCCCTGAAGTCCTGTTTCGAGATACCTGCAAAGGCTGTCTTGATATGTGCTTGGATGTCCTCGATGGAGTCGAAAAGTTTCCTTATCAGCGCTGATTTTAGTAGTGGAAACAAGAATAAGTCAAGAGGCCACATGCCCGGACTGTAGGAAGGCTAGGGCACCACGGGAGTGTTAACTCGGAACTTCTTCAGTAGGAGCTCTCGGCATAAGTTTTGCGCAGACTTTCCGCATGTGCATTTTCTCCGTAACAATGTGTTGCACCGTTGTTTCCGATAAGTTCAGGACTTTTGCTACTTGGTAGAGACTCAAACACCAGTCCGTGTTCAAAAATTCACACACTCGTTGCACATTCACGTCAGTACGGGCCGAGGACGGGCGTCCAAACTGGGGTCTTTCAGTCACCACTTCCCGGCCTTACGAAAGGCCTCGTGGGACTTTTCTACTTGCGAATAGGACAGACACTCAGTCCCAAACGCCAATTGAAGCTTTGCGAATGTTTGGGAGGGAAACTGAAAGCGAAATTTGATCTCTTTGCGTTGCTCTGACGAACTTCCATATCGCCATGTCACGCACCACCGTACAGCGGTTACTGTTAAAGCTGATGGTAGTTCTCCGAAAGCTGGGAGGCAATTTACCTGCGTTGCGCTGTAATTCCAACAACTCCACCACCGTCGCTGTCAAGCGGAGCGAGCTGCAGGGTGTGTATGCGTCAGTATAAGGTGAGGCTCATTCCTTTTGGATCGGACATGTATGTAAACCAAGAACATGAAACTAGAAAGTGATAAAGTCGAACATTCAATTTCGTCGCCGGAAGTCGTCTTCAAAGATTATGCTGTTGTGTTCAACTATTAAGTGTTAATGGATGAGTATTCATCCTTAAAAAAACTCGATACCCCGATTTTAGTTTTCATTTTTTTCTTTCAACTTAGGCCCCTTTTTTTTCATCCGAAAACACATGATGTTATTACCTAACGTTTTTTAAACTGCAACAAAAATTTATATTTTGTAGAAAATTTTCCAAAATAAAATATTATGCAACAGCAATCCATTCAGCGTCGCATGAAATAAATAATGTTGCTCGGGCCCGTATTTCAAACTTGTCCAGTGCAGGGGGCAAAACGCAAACACTCAATGAAGTTTTTATCAAAAACACAAGAAATATGTAAATTCAGCCGTAAGTTACCACCCCTAAGACAGAACAAAGACAGAATACATGAAACATACCGACAGCCCAGTAATCACATCCAGAGACTAGTTTCGTCCTTGTTATCGACTCGTCAGTCTGGAATAGTGAGTAACGGAGCTGGAGGCAGATGTCGTCTCATTGAAGCCGGGTGCCAACAAACTGATAGATTAAGTAAATTTATCTCACGAGCGAGAGTCCATAGACATGTTGCTTTTCAACTCGTAAACTGCAGGCAAAGCTTGGATATAAAGCAGTAAGAGAGAGGGGCGGTTAATGGCAGTTAAGCAGTAAGAGTGGTTTCGGGACGGTTACTTACTGCTTAATACCCAAGTTTTGCCTTCAATTTATGAGTTGAACCGAAGCATGTCTGCGGACTCTCACTGGTAAGATAAATTTAATTAACCTAACTGTTTGCTGGCACTCTCAGATTCAATGAGATGACATTTGCCAGCTCGGTTACACCCTATTCCAGACTGATGAGTTCATAACACGGACGAAACTGGATGTGATAACCGGGCTTTCGGTATATTGCATGTCGATCTGCCTTTGCCCTGGCTTAGGGATGATAACTTGCTGCCTAATACCCAAGCTTTGCCTTTTGTTGGATGCTTTTACATTCACAAACTAACATCTTTTAGCATTGAAATAAGGGTTCCTTGTTTCCCCAGAACACGTGTCTGAATTTTTGTGTAAAAGTTATGCGTACTTACTAACGCCATGATTGCAAATGTAATTAATCAATATTGAATTTTACCCAACACAATATTGATGGTAAGAAAACTGTTGGTTTAAAATTCTACCGGATTTTGAAATCTTCTTTCTTGCGCTAGTTTGCTATTGCATTGAGCTTATAACAATAGTTTCTTCACGGTAGTAGTTGTCCTGGTTTTCTTTTGATCAATTCAAAAAATGGAATAGTCATATTTAAAAAAAAAAGCTAAAACTTCAAACGCAGAAAATTTCTTATTAAAGTGAAAAATGCTATTCAGGTAGATGTGTAATAATATCAAGAGGCTTAACTCTTTTTGCAATTTAGAATGCATAGAAGAAAGAAGCAGAAATAACTATCGAACAAGTTGTAGAATACTATCAGCAGTTTTCGGCAACAAGAAACTAAGAGTATAAAAATAAGCTTATTAGTTATTCGGAATGATTAAAAAAAATGGAATGCTTTTAACAGCTTTTTTACTGTAAATTTTCTTCTAATTAATTAATTAGTTAAGTTATTCACTGATTTTCAATCACAAAACTCCAACTTCCAGTGACATTCTTAGGCAACAATAATAGGAAAAAAAATCATTTAAGTACGGTGTTGCATCTAAGACAAATTTCAGACATTAATCATTAATGAAATATCGTTTACTTTTTCTGAAAAAAAAAAAAAAAGAAAAAGAAAAGAAATAAATAAAAAGTGGTAACGCGAAACAACAAGGGAAGTAACGAAGAAAATACTTTTAGCACTCCGGCCAAAGACAAGAAAAAAAAAACTCGCTACAAAAAATCTTTTTACGTTAATGGTTTGATATTGTTTGGACGAAACAATTTTTTTGCGGATAATCTGTGATGTTTTACATTGCACAAACAACAAGAGTTTGTCTTTCATTTACACATTTCTTTCATCCAATTATTTTCGATTATTTCGCTGAAAGGTTATTTTTCCAACCGTTTCACACGGTTTTTTTTTTTCCTTTTTACTCTTCGGGGCATAAAAGAGAATTATCGCTAATGTCATAATTGAAATAGGGAGAAATATTATGTATATATTTTCAGTGTCAGTAATGATCTGAAAGATTTACGTAAATATAAAAAAGTGGAAAAGAGTAACATTTTTACTTTTATTTAACACTAGTGGTACCCGCACGGCTTTGCCCGTAGTTGAAAAATTAGAATGTCATTCGGTTCGCCTGTATATTTACAAATAAGGGATGACGAATTTCTCGCAGATTGGCTATGTTCATTCTCTCTTCCATTCCACGTCATGATAATTTCGTAATTTACTCGTTCATCTTATGATAACTTTGCTCCGGAAAATGTTCTTAAAATTGAAATAGAAAAAGGACAAAATCGAATTTTCAAAAAATCGCTTCGAGGAGCACACCCCCATGCTACAAACTAACTTTGTGCCAAATTTCATGAAAATAGGCCGAAAGGTCTAGGCACTATGCGCGTCACGGAGATCCAGACATCCTACAGACATCCAGACATAGAGACTTTCAGTTTTATTATTAGTAAAGATTTGCTGACGGTTGTGATGCTGATGGAAATTAATTTGAAAATCAAAGTCAATAATTTTTTATCTTAAATTTAAAATGTTATAAATAGCAATTTCGAAGTAAAAATACCATTAAGAATAAATTCAATTTTTCTTTTCGCGTATGAACCTTACTTACACTAGTCACTCAAATTTGTTTACTTGTGTATATTCAATTATAATTTTTATACATTTAGAATTAACTCTCTTTGGCAAAAGCAGAAAAAGTAGGTAATTTTTTCCATAACTGCAAAAGACCCTGTTTTCCACATTTTCTTTAATAAATAATTACATAAAATTCAAGGATTATTATTCTTTTCATAGGAAACCTGAAAGGGTTTGTAATATTTTACCTTTTTAAGCTGTTTTTGTTTTTTCTGCAGAGAAACATCAGACAATTTCACAAATCTTATAACATTGACAAACACTTTGATACTTAAATTTTTTCGCTTACGTTAAGTGTGAAAGATTAGGTTATTGAACAAATGCATTCAAAGTGCGTAGAAATAAGAAAACCTTGATATTTCTAAAGTAAACAAATGTTAATGTTATGCGAAGAAATACCATACAACTAGATGTGGTATTCAATACTGCTGTTTCCCATATTTTAGAGATCATCCGTCCGCAATAACCATAACAGAGCTAGAGATACAGGTAGCTATCAAAATAATGGAAACACTGTGTCAAATTTGGTGTTGGGAATGCTACTCTGCCGTAAATGTCGTCTGTTAATAAAGGTGTCTTTAGACTGTAATCACTTACACTAGTAAATCCAGATGGTGATTGAGTACTGTAGTCACTTTTACTGTCATTGTTCGCTTTTTAGACATTACATTCCGCTTCAACATCCGTTGGTTTCTTTTACTAAACTTCTCTTTCCGTCTACTATTCTGCTTTGCTGAGCTTGTCTTATCACGCTTGCTGTATGCTCTAATGATTTTAGATACGGTACCTCTAGAAAGGCTAAAATGTTAAGATGTTTCAGTTACATTTGCTTCAGCTAGACGTGGCCTCTCTTAAAATTTGAGAGGTCCAACATTTCACGCTTAAGAAAAGTTCAAGACTTCCAGAATTTCAATTAAGCCACTATATACTATGTAGTACTATGTACTAGAGTATGTACATTGCTTTTTATAAAAAAAAACCGACATCTAGTTTTATTCTTAATTATTTATAAAGCACAGTTAAAAATATCACTTTTATTCACAAGTGTTTCCATTATTTTGATAACTACCTGTAGTAATCCTCTAAGGAAATTGAGATTGCCTACAAACTGGTAGCTGAATCTAAGTTTAGCACACTTGTGAGGAGTTCACAAATAGTTTATGCGAAAATGTCCGAAAATAAGACTCTGACATTAAAAAATGAAACAAAATTTTATCATACGAAAGACAAAGAGAAAAATTAAAAAAAAAAAAAAAAAAATGAAAAAGCATAAAAATCCAAGCATTGAAAAGAGCTATTTCTCAACCTTCAAAACTCAAATACGAAGAAAAAAGAGAGAAAGAGAGAACGAAAACACCCAAAATGGTCACTAACAAACAAAAGAATACTGCTAGCTAAACTTTTTTTAAAAATACCACAGATTGTATATGCTTTAGTGAACTAATAAAGTTAAAAATAGCACATTTTACTAAAGAAAATCGGATTTTTTTAACAAGTATAAAAAATCCAAAAAGTGTGATTTTTTGCTCTCGAATACAGATGTATAAGTGAAAATTACGCTTGAGTTTGTTTTAAAATACTAAAAAAAAAATCGAATTAGTTTCATTTATTTATTTACTTTGGGCACATCTTTAACACAGTACAGCTCGAATGATATATATTTCACTATCTTACTCTTACTAAAAAGGCAGGGACAGTTTTTTCTGTTCACATATTAACATAGCAACTAACGCTACTCTCTGCAACCTCGTTGCAACAATACACTAAAACGGGACACCAATGCGTTGCTACTAAATGTAGTTGATTTACTGCAGTACAAAATCCGATTCCTGCTATGGTGAAATTTTGGAATAGCTGTAATGAATCCGTCTAATGCATGGAGGTAAGCCAATTTCACTTCTAGAATTGCCTAAAAGGAGCATCAACGGGCAATGCGATTAAAGGAAGGCACGTTAAAAGGAATTATTATCAGATTCGTTATGTAATCACGTACCTCATATGAACTGTAATAAGAATAATGAAGAGATTAATATTCATGAGATTTAAGTCAAGTATTAGATCACAAGATTTGATTTTGTTGTTTCTTTCGCGCATAAGGTGGGTTGATGATTACTAATATTATGTAATTTCGTCTGAATGGAGTCGGAGGGAAAATAAACGACTTCAACTCTTAGAATTTTGGAACAATCGGCTCCAATTCCTTTGCTCCAAAATCAGTGCGACTCCGACTCTCATTCAGTAACCCTGGTAGAGTTGCGAAAAAAAGTAACTACTCCGAATCTCGGAATTTAAAGCCTTTGACTCCCGAGCCTGACTCCTTTACCCCAAAATCAGTTCGACTCCGACTCCACAGCTTTGATTATAATTATGGATGGGCAAACCTAACCTGGCAGCATTGTGATGGCTACAAAGTTCCTAATAACAGCATTACAACAACGGCAGATTAGATTTGCCCCAACAGCACACTCAATCAAATTTATAGCAATATGGAGTCTAGGGAATGTTAATGAAAAGTAATTTAAGTAGAGCGGACAGTAAATGAACACCTTCTAGTGACTGAACAGATTGTTTTTTTTTCTTTGTGTTTTCCTAAATACTATTTTAATAAGGTTATACAAAAGTTTTTGAAGCCACTTGTTAGTAACTCCCTTCTATACATCTAGAAAAAGAAAGCAACTAGAAAATGTTTATTTTGCCTACTGGTTGGGAGTGCTTATTCCCTAGGTTTTTGCACTTAAATTCATTTTGTTCTCTCAAGATACCTGACTTGCGGGCGGTAAAGTGTCTCCCCCCAATTTCTATAAACCTATTACATGTATTAATAAAACTGTTCTTGATATTATGCGTGAAATGATGCTGCTATTAACGATTTTATGAAGTTTTGAAAATGAAATTGCGCTTTTAAGTTTATTCATCGGTTGGTCTACCCTACTTTAGTTTCCATACAAAAACTCATTTTGAATGGGGTTGTTTCCTTCAATCAAAAGAACTATTTTTAGTAACTGAAATTGATATCATAAGCGAAAAAAGTAACATGGACCCAGAAAATACTTTCATTTTCATAACAGTTATGTTTTAATTAATTTTTTAAAATGTCCGATTTTTCAAACAATGCGAGGTCTTTATGACGTCACAAATGATGCTTTTTGGTGCATCTTTCTTTCGCATTTCCTCGTTATGATAATCAAGAAGCGAATCAAATATTGAATATTGCGTTCTACGCTTGCTATCAACCATATCGTTGCCAGTACACATGAGTAATGATGCGAATTAAATATTGTGGGCTGTGAATGGCAGCACTGAATGGCATTTCATCATTTGTGATGTCATCGGCAGAAGCTTAAACAATGAAAGCGCACCGATTAAAGTATTTTTTTTAAATAATTAAACTTATTCAAATTATTTAAAAAATGGTCAGATCCTATGTTTTTCAGCATGCTCTTTCGGAAAAAAAATACTTTTTACATTTTTAGAAGCGACCCCATTATTATTTTTACTAGCAAGTATCAGCTGCGCTATATCTTTATTTTGTCTCTATACCATAAAAGAGGCATAACTCTCATTAAAGCAACTAAAACGAATCATTTTGAAGAAAGCATCTGATACGAACATCTACTAAAGATACTGAACTTGAAATAAGAATATACTGGGAAATTTTGAATGCATGAACGCAATATATTAACTTTGTGTTTAAGACGTAAAAGGAATATAAATATGTCAATTTATTAAATGTGATTAAATGTTTACTGAAAAGCACTTCATCTAAAAGCAGTTTAGTCAAATAGAATTTCCTTCGAATAGATTGCAAATTATTTGCTTTGACTAACTGCAAGAGACATATGGACACGTGACTAGAAATAAAACAAAAAAAAGTTTTATAAGGTTGCTGGTAGTTGGAGATCTGTTTTCAGTTCAACTCCAGCGTTTAAGTTTAATCTTTTAAATCAAAATGGCAGCATATCACCATGTAATCTTGCTATTTAGACAAAACTTTTCCTCATAACTTACTTGCAGCAGTTTAACGATAAATTTTAACATCTAATTTAATTTTACTCGTCAGTTGACCTTCATAAGACTTTTGGCAAGATGGAATAATCATTGTTACCGAAAAACTTCGTTTCTAATTCTAGTAAGTAAAATATTTTACGGCGTTAAATCATTGCAAATAGTGTTCTTACTTAATTATGTAACTTCGTAAATGATTTTTTTTTTCAAAATCGATCATCTATGTTGTGTACGGGGAAACTCGGAGCGCTTAGATTTCTGGGTGGTTTTTGGAATCTAAGTCTGAAATATTTCGGCAATCTAAGTCTAAAAACTAGCATTATAAGATTCAGAAACTCTAACTTGATGTTATTACTTATGAGTAGAAAAATTATAAAGCCACTTCATAGTGGATCTAGGAAATTTCATATCAATTAGCATCTATTAATTCAACAATCGTAAATGAACAAATCAACTTTTCAAAAAAGAAAAGAAAACTTGATTTTCTAATCAAATAATTATTTTTTGCGCATATTAATATAAAATATTTTAATAAATTTCATTAACATGGCTAATAATGTTTTTAAAAGCACTGTGATTTTGAAATAGTAAAAAAGCAATAGATTGTGATTATAGTAATCGCTGGTATAATCCCTAGTAATTTCTTAAATCAAAGCTTCCGTCAAAATATTACGCTGCCGTTATGTAAGGGACAGACTCTAAGCATTCAGCTTCCTGGGTGTTATTTGCAATTGAAATGTAAAGCATTTCAGTAATATTAGTCCGGAAACTAGTATACGAAGATTTACCGATTCAAACGCGAGATTCCCATTTCGATAAATACTGATCTTCGACTTCGGCTTAAACATGCTGTTTCAACAATCCAAGATAAGCAAATACAATTTGCGAAATTGTGAAATTAAATTGAATTTAATTTTCAAATAGTTTATCTTTTAGTTTTCTACTTAAGTAGGGTCAGTTGGAGGAAAATAGAATTTCCATGTTTAAACTTTGGATCGTTCCTTTCATTTTAGATGAATTGAGAGATGAAATAGTTTGCTTTTATGTCCAAAACTACACTCCGGAAAGGTAACTGGGTATGAGAAATTTAACTTTGTGACATTTTAGCGAATGAAATCATGTTTCCTTTACCCCAGAGAGTATGGGGTGAATGGAAACAGAGTTTCAATGTTTCAACTTTCGATTCTTCCCTGTCTTTTGGATTAAGAGATAAAATTTTGTGAATTGACCACACAAGATCACACTTCCTGTGTCCAAAACCACACTTCCTGCGAGTTACTGGACATAAGAAAAATTTGTTTTTATGATTGTTTCTTAGCGAATGAAATCAAGTTTACTTTTACCTCAGCAGGTTTTCTTTTCCCCCAGAGACTAGGGAGTAAATGGAAGCACCCCATTTATTACTCTATGAGGTAATATAGATAGATAATCTCAACACACGTGATCAGTTTAGAAACTTATGACTTACAATAAACACCAATAATAGCTTCTACGCCAAAAAAATCCCATCTGTGTCCTTTAGGTCACTTGCAACCCGGTGAATCTCCTAACTGTAATTTGGAATCATTTAAGAACAATCACACAAAAATTGAACTGTGCGCTGATTTAATAAAAAATATGCACAAGAGTAAGTTTACATCAAAGTTTAATGTTCCAAAAAATATTAAAACTGAAAAACTTTGTTATTTCCATCTACGCGGGAGCACAATGTTAATGGGATAAATGGCGACACCTAAATTGCTCATGAAAAATAGCTGGCAAAGTCAAACACAACAAAAAGTGATTTTATGAACCTTCCGCATGACAAGTTAAACTAGTTGAAACTAGTTACTTCACCTTTTCAGATCTGCTGGAAATGAAAACGTAAAATCAATAAAGTTTAAAAAAAAAAAATCAGTTTTATATTCAAACAATGATGATGTCTATACAATTGTTCAGAAATAGGCGGAGCTCTCAGAATCTCTCTTCTATATGTTACCTAGCATTCACTCACCAACAGTTTAGTTTCAAAAATTACCACAATTGTGGCAATTGAGCTTGTTTCTTTCTACCCCAACTGACGCTACATTTTTTTAAAAAATTTTCTCTTTGTTTGAAGCTACGACCGTTAAAAAATCTTCAAAAGAATTAGTGACTAGGAGGACCTGCATCAGTAATGTTGTTTCTTGCTAGGATTTAATAGCACTTTGTGGGATTGACAGAGCTTTGCTCGTGATTCGTATTTTTTATTTGAATAAAGAAAAAAAGATAATCAACTACATGTAGGAGATATGAAAATTAAAGATAAAAGTTGTACATCTTCAGTTTCAGGAAATTAAACCAGTATTTTTTTTTAAATTTATCATAAATATTTTTATATGATAGAAAATCTGAATCGCGACACTGGAAGCTATTTTTGTTATACACATTTTACATTGACAAATCTTTATTATTAGTATTTTGAATGATTTTCGTTATTTCAAAAAAGAAAATAACATTAAAAAATTTTAAATGTTTGAAAAAAGTATAAATTGCGAAACTATTGGGCTTAGATTTTTTTCTTCTGAATTGTGTAAATAAAATGTTAACTTTTGAAACAGTTCAAATTTATTTTGACAAAAATATATTTCCATAATACGTTCATTTAAAAATGCTTTATACCTCTAAGAATTGAAGCACTTTGCTATAACAGCAGTAAATTTTTCTAATAATTTATTTTGAACGAAGAAATTATTAAACTTAGCCGTTGGCGTACCGTCATATTATTGAAAATATTTCTCTTCAGGTTGCGCTCTCTATTCCAATGGTATACAGAAATTATGCTTCATAATTTTATTTTTAACATAGATGTTGCTTCAACCATTTACATGTCGCATTTTATAAAAATTATTTATTTTGGGTTATGCTCTCTACTCTAATAAAATAATGAGATGCAGTAAACTTTATTAAAGGATTTTATTTAAAAAAAGAGGCAATGCTTTAGAACAACCATTAATGTGCAGTTATGCATTTATGTGCAGTTATACATTTAAGGCATTTATAGAAAAATGCAGACTAATTTCTCCTTTAACTATGCTGATGTGGATTTTATAGTAGTCATTAATTTTTTTCAAAAATTCTCTTTCAATCTACATTGAACTTCCGTTGATTTACGGTGGGTTTTTATAGTACTAGTCATAAATAGAGAAAATCGCATTTTCAAACTTTGTTACAAATTATTAAATATTTCATACATATTTATGAGAGCTAATAATTATTTTGCTATGCCAATATTATGTTCTGGAACGCGAAATAGAATTTTTCTTTAACATCATTTGGAGACCCATGTAATAATTCCGTCAAATTATGCAGGTAAATTAATTTCTCTAATACGGTGCTTAGAAAGAGCATTAATTAGGAGAATCGAGGTATGGTAATTTAAAATAAAAATATTGTTAGAATCACTACATAGTTTGTTAAACTATAAGATTTTTTATAATTTTTTATTATTTTATGCGAAGATCAGTATTTAAGTGCGCAGATGAAAGTGCTGGTTGGTCGATCAGAGCGCTTACGATAAATTATTGCTACTTTGCAGAGTTTTACCAAGCTAAGTGCTTGAATTTTCACTTTTTTCTCTAAATTTTACAGATGCAATAAAGTAAAATGATTTTGATTTAAACGGTTTTTCATGAAGCAAACTACCTTAGATGAACAGTGTTAGCACCAGTAGTTCTTTCTAGCAGCGGCCTTGTTTAAACAAAAGACAGCGCAATCTCTTCTATCGATATGTCAGTGCTCGCGCATCTGCTACTTAGGAGAGAAATGGTGCATTGTCCTCATTCGTTTCAATGATAGGAGAGATAACGCGACTCATTGGTTACTTTGCATAGTAAAACGAAAATGGACAAATTTTAAGTTAAACAAGTTACAATGTTACCTAATGTATTATTTTCTCACGACCGTTTTTTTTTTTTTTTTTGCTTCTTCCCTTTTTTTTTTTTTTTTAAAGCTACACTTTTTGAATCCTTTCTAAAAATTGTTTATTTTCTGATTCATTAATGATTGAGTTAAAATATTTACTCCCACTATAATGATGCTTGTATACAAAATTCTTACTACAATATTATAAGTGTACTTATTGTTGTAAACAGTTTAATTGTATGGTTATTATTAAGAGCATACCATCCTACCCATGTGCACAGCGCAATCTTTCCGACCCTATAAGGACAGATATCACAAAAAGAAACTCTTAGTTTTGTCGCAACTGCTGCATAACAATTTTAAAAAAAACAGCAAAATAGCAATGAAAATACATAACCAAGAACTGATGCATAACGCATGCATAGTTTTGCTTTTTTTTCGTATTATGTTGAATTGTGCGCAAAACCTTCGGAGGTGTGTCAATGATTTAAAAAAAAAAAACTGAAAAATATTTACCTAACACATATTGACAAATAAAATAAAACAAATGCAAATACCTTTTTAAGTTCTCCACATGATCTTGCACACTAATATGTACACATAAATTTAAACTCCGATTATATGTTTGCTCCGTCCAACAGCCAAAAACTTAAAATCATCCTCCCGAAACTAGTATTTTTCCGTTTACAAAAACAGAGCTTGAGATGTTTGCATTCACTGAATGAAGAATTACGTTTTAGTGCTTAGAGAACATTTATTTCACACTTTGAAAGATACCTCCCGAATGTATTAGAAGGGTTTCATCTTATCTCAACTTCTTCCCAATGGACAGCGTAAATTCCTTTACGAGTCGTATGCTTTATCTGGGTCACGATAAATCCTAAATGTCCCTTTCGAAGATAAATCTACCGTGAAAAGGAAATAAATTTTAAGCAGGCAGATAAAGTAGACGTTGTAAATAGATATGTTCTAATTCTTCATAAATGTTCAACCTTAGTGCAAATGAAATGCAATTTAGAGGTTTTGAAACATTAAATTTTATTTGTCACATTTGCTTACAGAAGATACATTTGGTAGACACATTTAAACGGTATATGAATGAAAATCAGAGATCATTAAAAAGCATATATTTTAATGTTGCAAATCATGGTGTTTTAGCTCAATTAAAAGATAGGTTTGCAATAGATCTTATAGGTGATGAATCATATGCAGTCATTCCAAATCATTGTAAACTGTTAAGTGCATTTCGATCTGTTTTGTGCCGTTTATTATCGCCATTTAACTCGATATTATGGATAGCTAAATTTTTAGTTATATCAGTGGTTCCCAAACTGGGTGCCGCAGGACCCGACGAGGGGTGCCATGAAGTGTCCATGGCATCAATGTATGTGTAGGGTAGGTGGGCAAGCAAGGCCATGTTCCTAATAAGACCAAATCGATTTTCTTTATTAAAACTGCTGAAAAAAGTAATTGAAACTTAGATTGTCACTTGATTTTTTTATGAGTCATCTGATGAATATGCAAAAGCTAGGCGCAGTTCAATCATAATTTAGTGAAATGTTAGATTACAAACCTTAGAGAGGGGGGGGGTCTCATTCATCTCACTTACCGTATTTAACAGAGATGCACTAGAGTGTCGTGAGAAAATTGAAAAAATTTGGGAACTCCTGAGCTATATTATACAATGCTTTTTAGAAACAAATTTATTTTGAAAGTTTGTCCAATAGATATAAATGATAATTCTATGTTTAATCGTTAGTCATAAAGCTATGCGATGAAACTTTTAATCCCATAAATCATAGTTGAGTTTATGCTAGCAGCTACAAACCACCACATAGATTATGATGGAAATCAAAAAATACCAAATGGTTACATGTTTCAGAATAAAGTAAATTATCCATAACATTTATCTATTTACAAGCGGTTCTAACAACAAATTTAGGGATTGTCTAGTTTAGTTTTCTAGCTTTTATTTACGAAATAAGCTTACAGCGTTAAACACAGCTAATTAATTGGATAATCTAATTATTCCAAAGTGACTGCTAGAAAACTACTCTTGCGTGCTTATCTGGAATTGCTGAACTTTCTCGTCCTACATCGTGACATTCGATGCAATTAAAAAAAATCTATTGCAATATTGTGCTGCTGAAAAATAAAAATGAATAGTTTTTAATCATTTTGTAAGTTTAGTTTTTCAGTTCACAAATGAGACAATGAGAAGCAAAAGGGTGTAAGTGGACATTTTCAAGTTTTGAGTAAAACGCGTTTAAAGATAAGGCCCTAGGTAGGCTTTCATTGATTTTTTTTTCTAAATCATGTTTTGCTGCTGCACTTACCATGGCTACTAGTACTATCTCTTACACCAAGACAGAGGAGAGGTTCACCTACCATTTGTGCAGGTTATCTCCAAATTTTTAATTTTGCCACTTACATCCCTTTGCTTCTCACTGCCTCAATTGATCTCGACTTTTACCTTAAAAAAAAAAATAATTTATTTTATGTAACATTTCTCTCGGATTTCAAAGTGTTCCTGATTAACAGGATAACTTTGAACCATACAAATAATTCATTTCAAATGGGTTTTTATAATTTTATTTTTTTAGTTTCATGTAAGTACTCCTTAGGAATTTTTTTGCAGTTTTATGCCAAGAAATACAATAACCCTCTTAAATATGAGTGCAACAGTTAAAAATAAACAAAAATATGGATCGAAGATAGCTAAATTCAATTACCCAAACTCCTTTCCCTGTAGCTGTAAATTGAAAATGGGTGGATTTCAATCATTTAGAAATTTTAGTTTTTCTGGCCCTAAATGGTCCCTACTTTTACATGAATAATTTTTTATATTTCACATTTCTCTCATGTTTCAAAGTGCTACAAATTAACAGGATAAATTCAAGCCATAAAAACAATTCATTTCAAATAGTTTTTTAATTTGAATTTTTTTGTTTTTGTTTTGAACATTTTTTGTTTTGTTTTGTATAGTTTTTTTTTCTCTAGTTTTAGGCCAATAAATGCAATTACCCTCTTACATAAGAGCGTGACAGTTAAAAATAGAAAACGTATGAATCAAAGATACCCTTAACAATTACCTGAACTCATCTTCTAGTCGCATCAAATTATTAACAAAGCAGAGAACACTGGTGATGTTTACATAAGGACACATTATGCGTCATGGAGCAATGTTTACCTGCAGTTGGCTGTCTTCTGAGCTCATTTACGTCCTGCCTGATCAGGAAACCCATGTAATTCCTATGGAAGCATGGGTCAAACTGATACAGTAGGTAAGCCTAAGTTTTCCTGGTATAGAGAATGGTTAATGAGTTTCTCCCCTTACCAACCAATGAGCGTAATCCTGGAAGGCCGTCGTCGTCGTACCAGGAGATCGCATATTAGTACGCGTTGTGTGCTAATAAAGTCCCGTGTCGGATGGATCATTTTGCTTATAGGGTCATTCCATGCGAAATGAGCAAACCAACGGTGGCTGATATGTCACAGAGTTCAATGAAAATTTTTATTTAGGTAAACCATGCATATCTATGAGGGAATGCAAAGTATGGAAGTTTAAAAACTATTTGTTGCTTTGTTATTGACATTAGAAGTTGATGCTTATGCTAAGCCTAAATTTTCAGAGTTCATTGCTGCCAGTTTGTGACTCAATAACTCCATAAGTTATAAACGTACACTTAAAAAATAAATATTTCCGCATTCTATAAACAAAACTCTATTGGGAAAAAGCAAAGTAAAATTTATTCGGATCTTTTTTTGAATCTGAGATATTAACAAATATTGAAATTTTGCCAATTTACTTCAGATTTCAAATCACTCTTCTAGCTCTTTTAATGAAAATATAAGAGTAAAAATGATTCAGATTGAAAAACTATCTGTAACTAACTATCTGCTCTAATTTAGTTATTGTTTATGAATTTCTTGATGACGAAATCGTACTTTAAAAAATCGAAAATTTCAGTTTTTCCTCTATTTCAGATGTTTTTTTGAAGATGAGGGAATGCTCTAAATTCACTCAAGTTTTTTTTATGTAATAGATTGAAGTGTCTTTTAGATGCTATTAAATTTTAATCATTGGTATCAGCGTATTTTTGTTACTAGAGTAACTTGAACTTAGGCAAAATTTCATTAGTTAGTTCTTTTTATTGTAAGTTTAGTAAAACTAACCATTTCTTTCGTGTTTCATTTTCTCAAAAGCATGTTTATGAACTATTTGCTAAAATGTACATTTTTTAAAAAATCGAAAAAAATGTTAGATATACTTGCTTTTGCATCATTGAGTCTTTTATCTAGTGTTTTGAATTCTCGTAATTTCACATAAGGGTCAGTCCATACAGGTTTCATACAGTGTAAACTACTCATTCATGTTCAAATATTTCTAAGTTATAAAATTAAAATAATTAATTTGAAAATTACAATATGTTTTTTCAGTATAATGTATTATGTAGGGCACAATATATGTAATTTAAGAAGGTGCAATGAAGTTTTCACACTTTTAATTTCTGTTTTAGTGTGTGAATTGACTAGCAAAATTGCTCAATTTCAAAGACCTGTATCTTTTTGACAAATCAAATACAGAAAACAATATATATAACATGTATAGTACTTGAATGGAATATTCAAAATTGCTCAATTTCAAAGACCTGTATCTTTTTTACAAACCAAATACAAAAAACAATATGTATATCATGTATAGTACTTGAATGGAATATTCAATTGGCCAAGAAATTTTATTTTTAATTCCATCCCCTTTTGGTTTACAGGGGTCTAAAAATGTCCTTTTTGTCATTTTTCCGATTTTTGAGGGGCTGTAATCTATAAAGGGCGCACAAACACACAGCAACAGTTACATATTCTTTTTAGCATGGTTCCAGTGATTAGTTTTTGCCGTATTTCATTTTGTGTTTCCGTCCCCTACGCGAGTTATCCCCCTTTGAAATGAGTAAAATTTTTACATTTGGTCTTGAACTAACCTGTTGCCATTATTTTAATTATTAACGTACAGCTACCTAACTCAGCATGTAAGACTATCAACTTATGCACTTTAACATCAAAGCGTTAAATTAACTGTCATAAATGTAATTCAAATAGATTTTGGCCCAAATGCAAAGGTCTAAAAGTCCCATTTTTGAATACGAAAATCACTTTTGATGACCTCCAAAAAATCAAAGTTGAGATAAAAAATAAAAGAGGTTTTAAACATCTTTCATATGCATCTTTTAGGGATATGAATTTCAAAAAAATTAAAAATGGTCGAGCGCAACCATCCATCGAACCTGTATGGATTGACCCATAAAACAGAAAAAAAAAAATGCTATTTTTCTGAATTTTATTTTACGTTTGGAAATCAAAAACCAATTTCGAGTTTCTTCAAGCAAATAGTAGAAACACATCTCTATATTCTTGAAAAATTTTAAAGTTGTCTGAATTTTCCCTCATTTGAATTTTTGTGTGTACGTGAAGGGGAAAATCATCATTTTACAAAATGTCACTAAGTTTAAAACTGATTTTGAAGACAATTGAGTTAAAATACAACTTCAAAAGTAAGGTATTTCTTTTATGATGCTTAGCACATTATTGGGTATTAATTTCATCAAAGCTAATGCATTCCTTAAAGATTGAGATTAAAAAATAAAATACTTAATTATGAGGAAAATTGAAATATTTTCAGTTTTTGAGACTCGGTTAAAAGTTAACTATAATAACTTTGAACATTTTACTGATATCAGATTGATTACCCTACTCCATAGATTGCAAAACCATATAACTTTTAAGTTTTCATTAAATAGTTAACAAGATACAAGCCTTCAAAAGTGCAACATTTAGCATTGATGAGAATGCTGTTCAGTTTGACCAATTTTCAATCGCATGTAACTATTTAAATAAAAAAATTTAAGCAAAAATATTTTAGATATTTTTTATATAGGCATAAAAGGAACCTGCATACCAAATTTCATAAAAATCTGTTACCATGCGGCCACCACTTTTTTGCGAATTTTGCTCATTTCGCATGGAATGACCCTATAGTGAATGTCTTGGGCTATTATTTCCTGTTAATAATTCGTCCATTTCTCGGACAAGCAGATATTTTGTTCCCGTAGGTCAAAACTCGATATTTCATTTCAAAATTTATTCTATTTTTATTTTATGTATTTATTTTTTTAAATTTAGTTATTATTATTTTTTTTAATTAATTTTTTATTTTGCATTAGAAATCACATATGTATAGCAAAAAAAATGTTTGTTACAAGCTTTGAGTGTGACTTTTGAAACGAAATATAAAGATGTCAAGTGTGGAACAAAAATGCTTGATTGTCCGCAGAACGCAGCACTATTTGTTTCTTTTTGAAATTAACACTAAAAATAATTAGTGGAAAAGTGAGGTACATGTTTAAAAACATGATATAATAGAGTCGGAGGATATATTCGCAGACTTGGGAACTCGAAAGCTGATGTCCAAAAGTCTGTTTTGTACGTGACAAGAACACTTCATTTGAAAAATAAAATTAAAAACATATTAGATATAAGATCGGATTGTCAACAGTCTCAATTAACCTCTTTGAAACTCAAATCAAGAAATGGAATTCGCCACCTGCACACTTACACCCAGCTTACAGCCAGACGTAGCCTGTGCGACCGTTGTGTTGGGAGGCAAGAGAGCGTATTAGCAGCTAATATTTCACTTTATCGTCCCTATATCGTTCCTTGTTCTGTGTATTGTGTTTGGTTTTGTTATTTTGTTTTTTGTAACTTTTTCTTGCTGCCAGCCATTGGAATATTGGAAATATATATATATATATATATATATATATATATATATATATATAATATATATATATATATATATATATATATATATAGTAAAGTATGTAGTTTCACATGCACGGGTAGCACAGAAATAAGTATATATATATATATATATATATATATATATATATATATATATATATATATATATATATATATATATATATTTCAATCAGATATTAGAAAAATAAATAATTTTGCTTAATTAAATCACACAAGAAGAGTTTTTACTAGGACCCGCAATATTCAAAGTTTCTACCCTTATTAATTTGCATAAATGTAAAAAAAAAGAACTTTTTTTTCAAACTATCCCACAAGTGACGGTTTTATCATCTAACTATCATTGTGTAAAAAGCAATCATTTTAACTTGACTTCTATACCAAATTAAATCTTTCTTACCTTACTTGAGCTTTTCAATGCTTTGATTAAAAAAAAAACGCAATTTTGACGTTCTTATTTTGCTTTCAAATTATTAGTACTATATTTTTTCTTTTTAAATTACAATGAAATATCGTTTTTATTGAGGTTCTTAGTCGAAAGTGTTCCAATCATTTAACGAGAGCAGCGAATTGTTTGTGATAGTAGATATGCATTGATTTATCGTCAGGGATGGGGATGCAATAACTGAAATGTCTTAGACTCTGAATATAGGTTTACCTTCACATAATATCATAAGATTTGAAAATTCGATCAAAAGTTAGAAACTTCTGTTATTTTATGTTACGCATATTTTTTTTTAATAACAAGTAGTTCAATAACTTCAAATCACGCATTGACTTTTTGTTTGACTTTCAAATTTAAGAATCGCGCTTTTATGAATAGTCCTCTAATTTTGTTGGATGCCAATACAGGTACAGCTTTTAGATTTAATTGCACACTTGATTCCGATTTTTTGAATTTTTGATGCAAACCATTCCATTTAAAATCTGGAAATTTACATTCCTAAAAGGAGTCTTTATGCTAGAAAGAGGGAATTGTTTAAAAAAAAAGCATTTCCTAGTGAAAATATTGGACCAGTCAGAGAAAGGAAATTTCCGATCCACCAATCATTCGAAATTTGCAGTCCAGTGAAGACTACATACAGGAAGAGACTTTGTGTATGTAGTTTTTTTCCTTATGAATCGAATGAAAGAAACGTATTTTTCACTGCTCTGCATGATTTAAGGTTATGTTCTAAAACATCATGTTCAACATTGAGTAGATGAAAAGTGACTGATTTCACGCAATTCTTTTCTTTCAGCAAAGATTCCCTGAATAAGTTTTAACACCAGTAGAGGTTGCCTTGTATAAAAAACAAAAAGGGTCAACAGATAAGACGAATAGAACGATCCATTGAATCTTTTACTGCATTTATTTATTTAGATTCAAAACTGATGCCGTAGACTGTCCTTTCATTGCTAAAAATTTCGTTGTTTTACCATACTTTCCTTCTGTTTTCAGATTGCTTCAGTTTTTAAGCGTTTCCGATTTCAAGCGGTGTTCTTTCCTATTGATAAACTCTCGTTCTCTTCTCTTAAAGATTCTTTACATCCTCTAATGTGTTGTGAAGCTTATAAAAATAATTGCAGTCGTAATCTTTCTTCTATGGGAAGAACTAAACGTGGTATGAAATGACTTTTACGAAAACGTTTCCTTAATTGATACAAATTACACGCAGGGATTTTACTGCTGTGAAAAATATTTTAGCCACCAGTATCAAAACATACTCAATGCCATTATTAGCTGTTTAGTCTACTGTTCAATTGCGGTCCATCCTGATTGATTGAGCCCAAAAGAAGATCGATCTTCAGTCTCTGATTGTTTTAGATTTACAAAGCTTGCCGGATATTACGAGGTTTTGTATTCCCTTTCAAGTTTTCATAAACTTTGGCGGTATTAACTAAAATGCTTTAGAAGCTTTCCTGGTAAATCGGGGAGGAGCCTAGCTATTATTATAAACATATCTAAGTTTCCTTTGAAAGTTCTCGATTTGTTTTAGAAACGTGACTGACTTTTATTGGGAAGATTTCTGAATTCTTCGATAAAATTTCAGATTAATATTAGGAAACTGTGGCAAGAAACTTTTAAGTTTTTTTGCCAGATATGTTACTGGCAGAAATTAGGCTCACTATCTGCCTATTATTTTCCGGAAACGTTTCTAACTGTTTTTCAGTACTATTTTAAAATCTATGTTTAAATTACTCTGATTTAAAAATTGGAATGAGTGAGAAATTTTAAACGTCCCCAATATCAGGATTTTTTCCTTACTGTTACTATAATTTAAATACTTCTGTTTAACAAACTTTTAAATACCTAAACAAGTATCATTTAAAAATTTCCACACAAAATTAAAGAGAATTTTAAATACCGTAAACCCGGGCTACTCTAGCCCTAGAATCCTTCTTTGGCCCAAATGGAGAAAAAAAAATACAACGTTCTCTGTCAACTTTCAAGATGCAATTTTAAACATATTTTGACACCCCTAGCTATCATCTCCCAGCACTCAGTAATGTGCACCAAGCAGTTCCATTGCTCTGTTAAAGAAGCGACACTAGTTGTTCTACTTTCCTTGTGCGAACATATGCCTTCATAGCCCCTCAAACTTTTCCATGCAGAAAGAGTTCTACTTCAGCTAAGAGTTTTTAAGTACTATTTTTATGAGCAATATTTAATACTCAATGTCGGAGTACATTTGTACTTCTTATTTCTGTTTAGGATTTTTAAAAAATGACAATGACATTATATCTCTTAAACAAAAAATAACGACCTACTTTGGCCTGACATAAAAACTTGAAAAAATCCGCCAGAGAGGTTTGGAAAAGTAAAGAATAGCTAAAAATAAGACTCCAAACAGGAAAAACACAAGAAAAAAACCTTGGAATTCTCTGCAACAGATAAAGAAAGAGATTGCAGACTCAATTCGTTTGAGCTTAGTAACATGGCTTTCATTATGGAAGATAAAGAGGAATTAAAAGTTGCAAGAGGTTTAGAAAAAGGTTTACCCAGTTGCATCTAATTCTTACAAATTTTGTTGAAGTTCTTGGAAAGTTTACGGAATTTTATTCTTGTAGAAAGGAATGGGCTCGGGTTTTCAAAGATAGCTGTTCGTGCGAGAGAAGAAGGAGCTAATGTTGAGAACATGGAACATACCAAAACGTTTTGGATGTTATCGAAAATTTAGGGATCTTTGTTTTACGAATGGTTTTATCTTAGTAAAATTACTCAAAATTCAAAACTAATAAACATTACTGTTTTCCGTCGGTATTTTCCGAGACAATAGATAGGAGCGCACACACATTTTTTAAAAAATTTAATTTTCCTTAAAGCAAATTTGTGACTAAAATGTATTTTTCTTTCAGATAAATATTTTTTCCTATGAACATACGTCTTTCTTTGATTCTAATTAGTTCTACAATGGTTTTAGATAAGGAAAACCACTTTAGTCCAAAGTTATCCACACGCAAGGGTAACATTGGCCCAAGTGAAAAAAAATAATAAAAGATAAAAGTACTTGAAAATAAACTGATCACTATTAAAAAATTAAATTAAGGTATCTTTAGATGAGTAAAACAAGTTTCTATAGCTTGGAAATATTAATAGTTGTAAAATTATTAAGAAACATTCCAAGATCTTGGCCAAAGTAGTCCGCGTTTACGGTAGTTTTAAATGAAATTTTCTAATTATAAATTATCGATATAATGAACTTTTAAAAACCTTTTAACGATAAACGTGTCATGATTAAAGAAATATAATACTCCTCTAAAAAATTACTGGAGGAGTTAATGAATGCTAAAAATGACAACTGCTTTAATTATCTATTAAACTTTGAGATAAATTCTACATTTCTTATCTAATATTAGCCTTTGGAAAACGTAATTTGATTTAAATAGTCAAGAAGAAAAAAAAATCTCAAAGCTTTCGATGCTGTAGCTGAGTAAAACTTTACGTTATCTATAACTTTAAGGTCTAATGCATGGAATTCGGATAGAGAAGAACGGAATTTTAATTAAAAATGTTTAACGTCTTTCATGACAGGAATCCGAATCTTAATTAACTTTCGAATTAAACATTTACGCGTCCATATGTAAGACAGGTTCAATATTCAAGTTTTTTTTTCTTTCACTAAATTTGCAAATTAGTACTATTTATCTGTAACTTCTTCAATATTAATTAATAATCTAAAGTATAGGCAATGAAAAATGAATACATAGGAGCTAAGGCAAATCGGCATTTTCAGTTGTAACAGTGGGAGGCAAAAGGATGTAAGTGGACTTTTTTTTAAGTTTCGAGAAAAACGCATTTGCAAAGCAGATCATTTTACTTTCTTTATTTTTTTTTTCCAAATCGTGCTGTATATTTGACATATGACACCACATTTTGACATGCCACAAAGGATAAGATGCAAAACTTATGGCAACAATATGGTACAAACCACATTTTTGTTTTTAATTTCCCTTCATAAATATTAAATTTTAATAATTTTTCCAGAGGAAAAAAAATGAGAAGGGAAAAAAAGACTAAACACCTTGAAATAGTGACACCTTGAATATATAATTCTATAGAGAATGGAGTTGTTTACTAAAAAATGACTGAGAAAATGCATTGAGAATATCTTGAAAAGAATTTATTGTCGTGATCATGCTGTATAGCAGAACCTACCAATGTTACTAGTACTATACTATGCACCAACGCCCCCAGAGGAGAGGTCCTCCTACCATCTGTTACGGTTCTCGCCAAGTTTTTAATTTTGGCACACATCCCAATGCTTCTCACTGCCTCAACTATATTTATTGAAAACATTACAAGGAAAATATGCATGAAGATGTAAGACACTTTTGTAAAAATACTTTTCTTGAGTTCAATTATTATGAAAAATACTCTAATGTTCCTGTTTTAGGTAATTAAGAACGCGGGGTACTTAAAAATAGTCTTAAAATGTTTGAAAAATATAATTATGTGTTAAAACGTTTTCTGCCTGTAAAAGGCTTTAACAAATATATTTTAAAAAATTTTGCACAAAGGTTTCAGTCAGAATTTGATTTCTTATATGAAATCTAAGCTCTAAAAGCTAACAAAAAAATAGAAAACGCAACTAATCATTGAATTATGTAAGTACGGAAAGTGCAATTACACTTCAGTTAAGCACCTTTAGTAGTTACTACTATTTTTTTAGGTGAAATATAAAATTTATTTTAAAAACAAAGTCAAACATCTTATAAGGTAGACGTTTGGGATATTATTGCATGAAAATAATGTATTTCAAATTTAAATAGGTATGGGAATATCATACATAAATACCAGGGAGAGAAAAAAAAATATTTTTAAGCTGCAACAATTTAATTACAAAAACAATCCGTAAAATTTCTTTATCATAACATACAAATTTAAAACATATGCGAGAGTTACATTCCCGGGGTGCTCATTTACAATGCACTGATATTGTCTTCAGATTTTAGTAATCAACATAGTTATTTCCATTATTGGTTACTTTGCAGTAAATCTCACAATATTTTTATTTCATTCTCAAAAAGTACCAGACAGGAAAGTGTCAAAAAGATGCGCTAATTTGCATATAACAATAATCCAAATTTATAATTTTAGAGCAAAACAATTGGATACCAACATGTTTAAAAGAATTTGTTCAGTAACTTAGTAAAATATTTTGCTCAAAGAAGTAAACATTTTTTTCAAGTTTCATTTATTTTTTAATTCAGTATGATGTTTTTACTTACTCTACAGAAAACAAAAGCATTTTTTCGTTTTTTTTGTGCATATTTTTGTATTAAGTAAAAAAATTAATATATTTATCTAGTGTGACTTTTCATATCTCATTCACATGTTTCCCCAAACCTTGATTCCTTTTTCTCTTTCCTTTGATTCCAAAGAAATCTTTTTCTTTTAATTACAAAGCCAAATCCGATTCACAAACAAAGGCTTAGGACTACTTTGAAAACTTTTCATCCAAATTACTTACTAAAGTCACTTTGTCTAACAGTCTCCGTTATAAAAATGTGTACTTCTTTTTTGCAATCATCTATTTCGTTGTGTTATTCTACCCTCAAGGAATGTAAAAGGGATTTGCTTTTGTTTGCTTCGTCGTTTCCTTCACCTCCCAACCGTTTTTCTTAAACTTTTCTCAACGCTTGATTCCATTTCCGGAATATCTTTTTTTTTTCTACATTTGTTTTGGAGTTGTAGGAATTAGTGTACGTTAGCAAAACGGTGGTTCATGTCTGAGGTGCTTACTTCTTGTGTGTGTGAGTATTAGTTAATTTCATCTCCTAAAATATGTTACTTTTAGTCGAATTAAAAAGCTTATATTTCAGAGTTTGAATTATTTAGTGCCATCTTTGTGTTTGTTTCAAAAGTTATTTAAGAAACACTCTTAACTTTTGTTGAGGCAAACTCTTTTTAAGTTCCCATAAATTGGTAAAACAAGATTTTTATTAGAGCTACGTAGTCGGAGTCGAATTTTTTAAAATCAGCAGAATCGGAGTCGGTCATTATCCTTTCAACTTAAGAACACTGGAGGCTCTGGAGTTAACTGTCTGTTCTCCAACTTCGCGACTAGCAGCTGCGAACGGTTCCAATTGAAAAAGGGGTGATGGTTTAGAGAAGCGCACTTCCCGATGCATTCAGTTTTTGCTTGCTCGTTACTTCCTCCCTGTTTTGATAAAATTAGAAAGACCTAACGCATGCGCAAATTCGAGTAGGGTTTTGCGTTAAAATATCGGGCAGTAGCTTTGTTTCAAAAGATTATTTAAGAAACACTCTAACTCTTGGGGGGCTCAACTTTTTTTAGTTTTCTTAAGTTGGTGGAACAGGATTTTTGTTAGAGCTACGAAGTCGGAGTCGAAGGATTTAAAATCCCTGGAGTCGTAGTCGGCCATTATCCTTCCAACTCCATAGCACTGATTTTTATTGTATTGCTGATTTAGCACACTCGAATGCGTTTGATTCATATGTTGCCACGCTGTCTTTGCTTCAACATACGCAAAGTAATTGTTAGTTCCTTTTTTTTTAATTTCCTCAGGTTTCTGGAATTGAACTTTCATTGTATTGATGCTTTTGAGAAAACTGATTTGATGATTTCAATGTTCACTGGTTTAAGCGAAAGGATCATAACAGGGGCGTGGTGGAACTACAACGTTCTTTTTCTCCCTACCGATAAACATGTCACAAAAAAGTCACTAACAGGGAAGCTGTGATGGGAGGTCACGGGAGGTCACTGTGACTTTCAAAACTGTCCTCCTTCCGCAAATTTTGTTTGACAGATCGGCAAAATTATCATCATTTGGTTAAATTTGGAGTTCCATTCGGCAAAATTTGGAGTTCCATTCGAGATTTTCCATTCTCCCAAAATTTGAGTTTGTGGCGCCCCTGGTCATCAGGACGTCACTGCGAGACTCAACGGTCGCAGTCATAAAGTGACAGAATTGTGACGTCTCACAGGATTCACTCATGGACACATTTGTGACATGTTTCATGTGACTTCACTAGAACATTGTTGAGTTGTGACATAATGAAAACGTTATTGCAATGTCACTATGTGATGCAGCCAAGGAGTGACATTCGTAAGTTACTGTAACCTGTCGATGACTTCACAGTAAAGTTTCATGACGTCAAGCAACTTTCACATAAAAGACTGCAATTAGAACTGTGTCTAACAATGAATAAATAAATAAATGAAATAAATACCCAATTAAATTGAAGGAATAGCCCCATTGAAATATAAAAACATCTGCCAAATTCATTACTATCGCCAATCTCGACAAGTGAGCGCATTACAGTACAGTACTCAGACTCATGATACCTAAACCCTGAAAATGGTGCTGTTTCAAATAATCTGAACTACTTAATTACTAGAGAAAAAATTGAGACATTTGCTTTAATCTTGAATGTGTCCATAAATCAAAGTTTTGACATTTTTGAGTAATTTTGACACAAAAATCAAGTTTGTATGATTATTTTTCAAGCAGATATTTAAAGAAAAGGGTCACGTGACTGCGCAGCCTAATAAAATAGAAAATATTTCGAACCATACTCCATCTGACCAGGAAACATCACGAGTTCAGTAATCATGAAAAAAGTTAAAAATGGTCGCATTCGAAAGAGTATCTTTAGAAAAAAATTTGACCCAAATATTGTGTGCCCTCGTCCTTTTGTTTTTGAGATATGGGGGGTCAAAGTCTGTCGAAATCTTACGAAAATTCGCCAAATTTAAAGACTTGGCAAGAAATGGAAAATACCACGTGATTTCATCGCCTGCGTCTAGCAAGACTCTCATTTCCATTTCTGGTCATCTGCAAAGCGCGTAAACGGTGTTTCGAATTAACCCTTTACTTGTGTGGGTAAAATTAAAAAGTAACTATGAAGCCTGTGAAATGGAAACTAGAGAGCTTTATCCAGAGGAGCTACAACTTTATAACGAAATTGAACGTAGGATTTAACTTTGTAATCGTGATAATAATGCATTTCAGAATTTAAGTGCATTTCAAGTGTGTTTTACTTAACTAATTTAAGTTTGTACTCTTGTAATGAAATGTGTTGTAAGTAATTAATAATTGTGTACGAGAATTAATATGAATAAGTAAAAAAAACATGCTTATTAAAGCTTATATATTGAAAATAAAATGGATAGTTTTTGATGTTGAAAGAACATGATCATGGATTGTAGTATCCCAGCTCTTATTTATTTTTTCAAAAGTTATTATCATTCATGAAGTTTTATTGTCTGACCACTGCTAGCGAAAATGTTTAATTTAAAATCGAAAAAAAATAATAATTAAAAAAAAGAAAACAACGGATAGTAAATGTCAAAAATTTGCACAGCAAAACTAACGATGGTTGCGTTCGACGAATCTCATCGGTCGACCGGTAAGTAACCGGTTACAAACCGCAGCGGTCTATCATCTATCGGTTATCTCACCGGTTACCATTTTCAGCTGTTGATTGGTTGATTGCAGCACGTGATCATTAGCTGTCACGTGATTAACTAACCGGTCGCTTCCGGTCAAGCTCGTCGAACGCAACCTACGTCGGAAATTACTTCATAACAGATTCTTATCAAAAATTTTATAGTCGACGTTCATTACAACAACCCCTGTAGTTCGAAAAAGTCTGTCACTGCAACTGAAAGTCGCTATAACGTAAATGCACATCATATTGCATGTTATTTAGTCATTTTTAAAAATACTGAAGTCACTTTTACCAATTATGTTTCACGTTAAAAGGAAATTCAAATACGAGCAAAATAAAAATTAATACAGTTTTTTTTTATTAGACTTGTTAGAGGGTTTACACATAACTTGAAAACGATACGCATAACGAAAAACACACTGGAAATAACTGACAGAAATCGTTTTTTTTTTTAAATTTGAGAACATGATTTGAAATCTTTAAAAATGTCGTTTTCTTCGTATTTAGATAATGTTGAAGACTTCAGATTTACGACTTTTCAAAAAAAAAAAAAAAGACTTTAAAGTGTGTTTACCGTTTCTCTACGGTTATCATATTTTTTTCAAAACAGTTTCATCATCGAATAAACTCTTTCAGTGGAAATATTTCACCCGCAGAAGCATAAAAGTTTTAAGCATCAGTTTTTTAACAGACAGTCTTAAGAATAACAAAAAATTCCATTGTTTTTACAATAAAATAAAACAAATATTTCGGGCTGTGGCGTTTTCCCCTATACAGTTGTACGTTAATATCCCGGAACACAAGCCCCTAAAAATTTCAATGCCGCAGTCTGTGCCACGACACCCCGCGCCATGGTAGTCACCCCGAGTAAAGAATTAATGCGATATTTCTCACGCGCTTTGGTGGTGACCAAATATGGAAGTGAAATGTCTTGTCAGATGCAGATGTTGAATTCGCGCCGTACCTTCCATTTCTGAACAAAACTCGCTAAATTTGGCGACTTTACTAAAAATTTCGACAATTTTTAAGACATCATATTTCGATAACGTGGTCACGAGGGCACGTAGTTTCAGTGCCATAAACATGTTTTCCAATGCTCTTTCGAATGCCACCAATTTGGAATTTTTTTGAATTTCCTTGATCGTGATGTTTCCTGGTGAGGTTGAATTGATATGAACAATCTTCGTGATTGTTCGAAAAAGAAAAATAAGTATTTCTCTTCTGTTGCTTTTAAATTTATAGCCTTCCATTGATTTTTCCTTCAAATAAAAATGAATTTGCCAATAATAAATTCAAAATAATAATAAATTTCAAATAAATTTGCCAAACCTAAAAACTTGTGCTTGTATTATATTACAAATTATGATTAAGCACATTGATTTATATAAAGGAAGTATTTAAGAACTCTGCCCGTACATCAATGCCAGTATTTACCAGACTTTTTGGACCATCGAAGCCTTCTTTAACCAATCAGAAGACTTCAATCTGCAGTTTTAGTGTCTGGTAGGGAATCGAACAGTCAGATGAATTCGGGTATGGATAAATTAATAGTTCCTGATTAATGATCGTCTTCAAAGTTCCAGTTTTAATTATTTTCATAGCTTTCAAAGGATTCAAATGCACTTAAATACATAGAATGCCTTTTAGGAACTTTTTCAGAATTTTAAAAAATAATATTTTAAACGTTTGTAAGTAAGAAGTAAAAGTAATTAATTTCGTTTTCGAAGAAGTCAAAAATTTTCAAACAATTTTCTTTATATAACGGTCAATAGAATAAAATTTTTTCAGTTTTATTTATATTTTACTGAATTTTATTAATTTTGGATTTATTTCTATTAACTTTTAAACTAAAATGTTTTCTGTGAAAATCAAACAAAGCAAAGAAAAAAAGGTATGTAAATACTACGGGCAAAAAGAAGCTCGAAACACACACAAATTTCGACAGAAGTGAAAATTTTCGAATGTAAACTATGTTTGGCACAGTAAACAAACTTTATTGAATATTTTGTACACTAAGGTCTGCTGATACTGTTATAAAATGGTAAAATGTGGACCCATGAAAATCATATTTTAGCATTTTATAATGACATCCATAGACTCTTATACTAAACATCCTTGAATAGAATATATTAGATGAATTTATTTTAGGGGATTTTCTTTCCAAAATGAATAGAAAGTGGAAACGTCTTAAAGTCAATAAAAAGAGAAATGTTGCAACATGGTTCAAAAAATTCCAAGGGTTTTAGATTGTTTTCAAGTATAGTTTTCATGCTTTAAAAATGTTTACGGTACAGAAAGTTTGCGAGCAATTTTATTTCAACAAAGCTACGGGAATTTTTATGCGGTAATAAATATAAAGGATATTATGTTTCAAGTTCGATGTAAAATAAAAGGTTTGAAATGCACAGTAGGATAAATTTAAAAGCGAAAACTATACTTGAAACCTAAGTGTACGAAGACGGGTGCAGTTTTATTATTTATTCTATTGTAATATTGCGAAATACAGGATGTTCCCTATAGCTTATATTGTGTCTCAAATGTGTCTTACAGCTGTTTTATGGAATATAAGATGAAGATTTGTTCTTTATTGGTCTTTGTAAAATAATTTGTAATTTTGTTCAGAAAAGAGAACACCTTAACGCTTATTCTATCAAATTTAGTAAATGATTGTGGAAACCCTAGTACGGTGTTTTTACGAAAAGTATATTTACAAAAGTTTCAATATCTGAAGAAAAGTTAGCAAAACGTAAAGTAATAAAAAATATGAATCATATCTTACGTTTATGATGCATTTCTAAACTTGTATTTTTGGTTATGAAGGCATCGACAATATTCAATACAAAATGAGTTTTGAAATTTAAATGTTACAATTCTAATCAGATTACTCCAAAAATATTCCCTTAAAATGCGCAACCATTATGTATTAATTATCATTACAAGTGTTAGAAGAAATCAGGAATCCTTTCTGCTAAAGCTATTTGTATATTTTGACAACATTGTTAATCGAGCCCTTCCTTTAGCACTTATAAATAATGATGATTGTTAAATGATATTTTGATTGCTTTAAATTGTTACTGATGGTGCTGCATATAATCTTGAATGATTTAGGGCACAGTAATGAATGTTATTTAACTGCAGAGGAAAATATTTTCAATTAAATTTCAATTCATCTTTCCAAATTCATACATTAAATTGCAAATAAAAAACACCTTTTTCTTTCCTTCTATTTTTAAACTAAAAAAAAAAAGATATTTGAAAGACTGAGTAAAGAAGTAAACACCTAACTGAAGAAGTAATTAATCTCTTCATATGGGTTAAATATTTCAAGTATGTGTACTCTATGTTATGATGGTGCGTATTGTATGAGATGCCCGTGCAGTATTGAGACTGTGCAATTTTTACGCGTAACTCCATGTCATTTTACATAATTTTTTATATTCATATTATAACTTAATGTTCAGCTGGTGAGTGAAAAACATTTTAGCAACTCGATGAATTATAAGCTTTCATGGAAACTTTTTGTAAAGATATGCTATTTTTAAGAAACATTCCGCAAAAAAGAAAAACTTTCATATCAACGAATATATCTTGAGGCTCTTTACTTGACAATCTCTGAGTGACACAAGATCGAATTCAAGAGTTGAATCTATAAAAGCCCCATGATGAAAGAATTACTGGAAAGCGACCTTTTCATTGATAGATAATCTGAAGTCATTTTAATATGTATGACTTGGTTTGAATTTTTGTTTCTTTATTTATACTGCGGAGCATTTTTTGAACAATGCTACACATTATCATAAAAAATTCAATTCGCTAATCTTTATTCTTGGATTGTCAATTTAAACTCTTAGTAATTTTCACACTAATGCATATTTGAACCAAGTGTGGAACTTTGTGACAGAACTTTCCACAGCAGTTTTTACCGTATGCTAATGTAGATGAGGTGACAAACTCACATGAAGTTTTAGCCAAAATATTAAATCAATATTTTGAATAAAATGATCAATTCAGTTTCTCAAGAAATTGAGACAGGATTTGATGAGATATGTTTATTATTGGTCGTAAGTTCAATATTATGAAGCTTGGTTATAGAAAACAAAAAAGAAAATATTACACTTATAAGTAATAGCATGAGGGAATAGGAATTGTTTTGTGAATTGCGACTATACTTTTTAATGACGCAAAATAAATACTAGCCGAATTTTAAAAGCTTTTTTGGTTATTTTAAAGAGAAGAATCTGAAGGAAATGTGTTTTTGGACATAACTTTCTTGCTTCCATTGTTTTTTGACTGTTTCAATTAGGTCAGTCATTTGAAAGATGACTTTTGTGACTAAATTCAAGAACCAACGTAAATAAAGCACAAATTAACGCACAAATGCATCATAGAGCTATCGCAAGGCTACAATGGAGCCTCTTCATCAGCACAAAACCAGAAAGTTGTGGGAGAACTGAACGTCAACCAATTTTGACTTTTGTGTGTCAGGAGGTTAGAGAATTACCTTCAAAGCGTAATGAGGCAAGCAAGACTGAGGCAATCTTTAGCTGTACTGGCAATAAAGCAAAATACTGGATGTTGATTAAATATAGTTACAAAAAATTTTCTGTTCTTCCCGATTCCAAAAATAGCAGATTAAAACTTTACTAAAAATTAAAACTAGTAGCGAGATGTTTTGTGAGATAACTTATTACAAAATAAATTTAAAGCTTCGGCCATAAAAATTGTAATTGCTCTCAACAAATCTAATTATTCTTAACATTAGAACCATGTTATTATCACTCCTTGTTAGTATTTTTTTACCGTACTGAGGAAATTCATGTTTACGAAACTCGACCCTCCCCCCAAACGAAATGCTGAAATGCCGCCCCTGGCTGAAATCTTACTAATAAGGAAAAAAATATGTAGATAACTGTATTTCCGGGTTTTTTCAGGAAAAGAAATCTCCATCTGAATGAGATCTTTGCATAAAATTCGTATACCTGTGGAAGAGGGAGGGAAGGTCTAATCAAACTGACTTTTGACATCTCATTCTTTGCTTTCAATCAATCTTATATTAGCTTTAAACATTAGTTACTTACATTAGCTTTTTCCCTCAATTTGTAAAATTTACTCTTTTTACGGGAGAAAAAATTTATACAAAACATCAGACTTCTGCCGTTTAATTCATTGATTTCAAATATAGATCTTTCATTCACATAAGCTTTTTCTGATCAACTCTTGTAATTAATGTTTTCTACGAGAGAAAGCCTTACAGATTGATGACGTTTGATTCCTGGATTTCACAATATAACTTTGCCATTTGCATTAGCTTTTTTCCCTAAATTCCTTTAAATATTGTTTTTTTAAGGAGAAGAAAACCATAAAAGCCAACAAACTGATGACATCTAATTCCATGCTATCACAGTATATTCGTTCATTTATATCGGTTTTTCCCTTCAATTTGATAAAAAAAAATAGTTTTTTCGAGAAAAAGCATCCATATATACAAACCAACAGACTGATGTCGTCTAGTAATTTGCTTTTGCGATGCTTATATATTCGCTTGTTTCTTCATTTGTATTAATTAGTATCATTTTTGTTACTTTTTTTTAATCAAACCATATGTTGTAGGAAAAATAATTCTGATTTCATTATTATTTTCATTCATTTATTTATTTTTACATTTTCCGCTATATTTTTGCAACTAATTGTTCTAGACACATCTCATCTGAAAAACATCACTAAACTACATTGATTTAGCTTAGAATACCGAAGGTGAGAGGAATAAAGAATGAAGGAATTACAAATTACCTTACTAAATGTACTTTGACCTTTTCAGCAACTTTTACCCGATTCAGCAACTTTCCTCTAATTCAATGCACCTTCCCCCTTTAAACACTGAATATGATGGATTATCCCGCTCATCTGAAATATCCACTTAAGCACTAGCAGGAGGCAGACGCATATATCTTCCCCTTCCCCTACTCCTCTCTTGGGAATAATTATTTCACCAAAATAGTATCTCTTATTAACACTATCCAACATTTCTAGGTTCTGAGATTAACAAATGTCACTCGATATGAATTGATAAAGTAAATTGATTGGGGATATACTATTCCTAAGTACTTTGGAGACAAATCCTATGTTTGACTAATATATATTTTCAATATTTTGTCAGAAACTAATGAAAAATGTCAAAGAACATTCCTAGATTATGCAATCAACAAATTTCTTTCATTATGGGAATGAATTAAGTAAATTAGCTGCAGATATTATTCCCAAGTATTTTCTTTTCAAAACAAGTTGAATGTTTGGCCATCATTTAAAGGCTTTTGTCAGAAACTAATGAAGAATGCCAGTGAGCATTCCTAGATTGAGATTAAGAAATTTCGTTCGCTGTGTGAATGGATCGTGTAGTTTTATTCTAGATACCAATTTTTAAGTAAATTTAATTTTTCTCCATAAAAATCATATGTTTCGCCGATAAATATTTTCCATGTTTTGTCGGAAACTAATGAAAAACTTCAAAAAATTCCTGATTACGCAATCAACCAATTTCTTTCAATATGGGAATGAATTAAGTAAATTAGTTGCGGATATTATCTTCCCAAGTATTTCCTTTTCGAAACAATGTCGATGTTTGGCTAGCGAACGTTTCAAGGTTTTGTCAGAAACTAATGTAGAACGTCAGAGAGCATTTGTGAATTGTGATTTAAAAAACTCTTTCGAGACGCAAATGAATATTTTAATTCTATTCGACATGCTTTTCCTTTGGAAAAAAAAAACTATTTTTCTCAAAAAATTATATATATATTTGGCCCATAAATGATTTAAAAATTTTCTCAGAAACTAATTTAAAATGACCGAGAATATTTCTGAATTGTGATTAAGAACTTTTTTTCCAAATGCGAATGAATTATATCGTTTTATTAGACCTACTATTTCTAAGTAAATTTAATCTTTCTCGATACGAATCATATGTTTGGACAATAAATATTTTCCATACGTTGTCGGAAACTTGTGAAAAATGTCAAAACACATTCCTAGATTATGCAATCAACAAAGTTCTTTCGATATGGGAATGAATTAAGTAAATCGCCGGTTGCGGATTTTTTCCCAAGTATTTACTTTTCGAAACAAATTCAATGTTTGGCCAGCAAACATTTACAGGTTTTTGTCAGAGACTAATGAAGAACGTCAGAGATCATTCCTAAATTGTGATTAAGAAATTTCTTTCCCGATGCGAATGAATCGTGTAGTTTTATGTACACTTCATCTTTCTTGATACAAAACTTTTTTTTTTGGCCAGTAAATGTTTTCAATATTTTGTCAGAAACTAATGAAAAACGTCAGAGAATATTCTTAGATTCTGTGGTTAACGAATGTCATTCAAAATGCAAAGATAGTAAATTGCTAGTCGATATTATTCCCAAGCATTTTCTTTTCGAAACAAATTTATGTTTGGCCAGTAAATATTTATAGGGTTTAGTCGGAAACTAATGAAAAACGTCAGAGAGCATTCCTAGCTTATGTGACTGAAAATTTTCTCTCGAGATGCGCGAATGCATTACGTTGCTTAATTCGAGATAATTTTCCTCAGCAAAATTAATTTTTTCTCAAAACAAGACCTATATTCTGCCATTAAAAAGCAAAGTACGAGTATTTTCATGATTTTGTCAGAAACCAATGAAAAAATCATACAATCAGAACATTTCTAGATTCTAGGGATAGCCAAATGTCTTGAGACAATACAAATGAATAAGGCAAACTGATCGCAGATAGTATTCGGAAGTTTCCCCCCCCCCCAACAGATTCTATGATTGGTTTATAGAAATATATATATATATATATATATATATATATATATATATATATATATATATATATATATATATGAAATGAGAAGAAATTTAGTTTTTTCATTCAAAATGTCATTTCGCGTTAGTTTTTTTTTTTTTTTTTGAAACACATCCCATGTTTTACTTTTTAAAATCAACTTATTTTCCTGCTTTGCCTGAAACTAATGAAAAACGCCATAGAATCAGATCATTCATAGATTCTGAGATTAACCAATGAATTTCGCCTCGTGAATAAAATATGTCACATGGTTGGAGGTATTATTCCTTAGCAAAATTCAAGTTTTTGTTCGACATAAACTCTATATCCGTCCAAAAAGAAGAATTATTTAATATTTGGCTTCAGAACATCCCTAGATTCTACGATTAATCAATGCCTTCTGACATACAAATGTATGTACTTCATTGGTAATACTATTCCTGTTTAACCATTTTATAAGAAACTGATGAAAAACATCAGAAAATATTCCTAGATTCTGTAAGTAACAGATTATGTAAGAACTAAGTAGCTATATTCAAGATACTCTTTCAAAGTTTATTTTCCCCGAGATACATCCTATGTTGCTCAATAAAAAGCGAAAAGTTTTCGCTTTTTATTTAAGTGAAAGGTACTATCATAAAATAATGAAAAACGTCAGAACGGTTGAGTCTTCCTAAGTTTGGAGATTAAGTCTTTTGACATGAAAATGGATTAAGTAACTTTATTGGTGGTACTATCCATTAGTGTTTTTTTTTCCTGAAAAAAATCTTATATTTCGTTAAATAAACGATAAATGTTTCGAATCTTCTGTCAGAAACTAATGAAAAAGTCACATCGATAGAATATTTCTAAAGTCTGCAATTAACCGATATCTTTCAATATCTGATTGAATTAAGAAACTAGAGTTGAGGTTTGAAGCAAAACATTTTTTAAATGCATTCAATTATAAGAAGCTTTCCTAGAAAAACAAAATATATTTTCAAAATTTTGCCAGATTTTTTTTTTAATCAGAGGCAGAGTTTTTCAATCGTCTAAGGAATTGTACATTCAATTGTTTACATTCTTGAAAAAACTTAAATGTTTTATTCGCAAAACTTGAATACAGAGGCAGGCAAATATACACAGAATTGTCACAGACAAGAAACAAGGAACAAGAGAGTGGGGGACACCAATGCTTAGAATTATCTCTATTTCTTTTCTTTCTGCTTAGAAAAGCATTTTTAGAAATAGGGGCAGACATTAACGGAATTAATATTTGCTTTAGAACGCTTCCATGGGTTTTTGAATAAAAACTATTTTCTCAATGCTATGTTTTTCCATTTAAACAAAAAGGTAAGTAATATTAAAACTTAGTGGTATCATTGCTTTTACTGCTGTTTCATTTTGATGAAGATGAAAGAAAACAAGAACTAAGACCAGAATTTTTGTAATGATAGCGAATCAAGCAAATGGTGTTTACTTTTTTCGTATTGATTATAATGCAAATATTATATTTTTAATTATTTTAATGGTGATAAATTTTCCCAATCTACTAGAACATATGTAAAGCCTTAAATTTCCACATTAATAAAGCTAACATTAAAATAAAAACAGATGTCATTTTGATCTTTTTTCCAGCTTTTTCAATCACGAAAACGCTATGTAGATGAAAATATTTGTATTAAGTTCATTTCATAATGACTTCAATAGAGAAGGTGGAGGTCGTTGACATAACTCGTGACATAGTGTTGTTTTTAGAGGAAAAATAAATCTTTACATTTGGTGAGACTAAAATAGTTTCTATTTTATAAAACAGTAGACGTTATAAAATAGACGAGGAATCCTAAGTTCTAACAAGGCTTTGATACACAAGAATACTTTGTTCTATTACTTCTTCAAAAACATGTATAGTTTATTATCTATAAACAAACAATGCATATTATCTTCAAAAACATGTATCTATGTATACTGTTAAGTGACTTTTGATATATATTTTTCTTGTTCTAGCAGTTTTTAATGATTCAAGGATTTGAACTGAAAACTAAATACAATTTATACCCATATTTGTAGGATAGTCCAACCAATGAAAAATTTAACCGAAGTTAACTGGAATGTTCGTGTTTTTTCTATTTATTTTTTTATATAATGGTCAGTTGCAAAAGTTATTTGTTTGGTGTAGTGGCAACAATAACTTCCTTCTATGCAGTTCCAAAAAAAGAGAGAGAGAAAAATCTGAAAGATTTTGGTTTGTCCAATGGTTAGGCACGTTCATTTACTATGCTCTTCCACCATTTTTCCTTCATGTCTTCAAAATACTAATTTTGCAGAATTTTAAAATTCTAAACCGTTTTCTTTAGCAATTACACATATCATTATTTTTTTTCTCATGTAGCATATACAATGCTATAATCTTTAATGGTAATACGAATTTCTGAGAAAAATTCGCTAGTCTAATAAATTGTAGGATCATTTGTAGTCTCTGGTCAATCGCTGCTGAAAGAGGTAAAACAAAGAAACACCCACTTGCACTAATCCAACGATTAATCTGACTTGTCCACACAAAATTGCTGTGCTTTACCTCTTTCGATAATTTCTTAAATCACCGAAGATGGAGTATCCAAGCTCAGGAACGGCTGATTGCGCTAAGATGTTCCCTTACTCGTTAGACTACCATATACAAGTAGCATTTTTCACATTCAAAAAAGCATACAATTTACTATTGTATTGACTAAGGCCAATTCATACGTTTTGAAAAAGAAAATTTGTTGCTACACAAATCATTAGCATACCTACACTCGATGTTATTCAAGAAATCGTAAGTTATTGCTATTACATTATTGTGAGTCAAAGACAATATTGTTGTTCAAAATGACTTTGGCATTGAACATCCATTCATAATGACAATGTAATAGTGCCTAGTTTAATTTCGTTTTCAAGAAACTAGAAATTTCAACGTAAACCATGAATAACAAGATATAGAGATATATCTTGGAAATTTTCAAGACGTGAAAATAATCCTCACAAATTTTCATATAAGTGAAAATACTCATCAGAAATTTTCAGAGAAGTGAAATATACAAAAACAGTGAAGATCTTCAAAACCGTATAATATAGGAGATTGAAAAGAAGGGCGATATATATGTTTCACAGTAAAAAGATTCAGGAACGTTCCTGGAAAATAATAACTGGTGTGTGCCCAATTTCTACCACTAACATATCTTGCAAAAAACAGGAATGTTTACTGCTATAAGTCAGTTCTGCTATAAGTTTCAGAAATCATCCTTTAATATTTCTAAATAGTACAGTAATGTCTCCAATTAAAGCCAGTCATGGTTCTAAAACCTTCAGATAAAACAAGCAGGTTTTAAGTGGTAGCTTGGTGCTTTTTTGTTTTACCAAGAAAGCTTCAAAAGTATTATTGCAACTAGGGCCAACGCTAAGACAGAATTGCATGTACCAAGCATCTCGCTTTCCTGCAAAGCTGCGGAATCCAGTGACCTATTCACTCTCATTGAGAGTCAATTTGGATTGGCCATAATCACTCTCAAGTTTGCATTCGTGCAACTTATAATAATTTGGAAAACATTTTGACATAGATTAATTTTCTTAGGAAATGGGTGAAAACATGTGAAATCCCGAAACGTTCCTCAGAAATAATCAGGGACGTTTTGGAATTTTTTTAATGTTCTTTTTATGGTTAATATTTAGAATTTTTGACATTTTGTAATTAAAGGAAATAAAATATTATTCAAATGTAATGTATTTTAAATCTTAATTGTTTTTTCCCTTTTCTGCGCTGCTAATTTTTCATTAATTATACAAAGCTGGAAAATATTCTTGATTAAATTTTTGAGAGGTATTTCTGGTTTTCGAAGCGTGAAAAACCTTGTACACTCGTTAAAAAATCTCTTATCATATTGTGTTACTAAGTAAAAAAAATAACAGTTCCACCTATAAAATTAGAGTTATAACTTTGTTTTTAACTGCTTTAAAATAAATATAGCGAAAGGACAAGTAATTTTCCCAAGACAGGATCAAGTTTTTAGACGGCTAAACTCAAGTAAGCATTTAATTAAACGTCACATTACTTTTCTCTCACACGATCTTCCTTCAACCAGAAAGTTCTTCAGAGCTTGGTGTTTATATGCAGCCTGAAAAACATCGTGTCCTTAATTGATTTATTCCGAAAGTAATTAAAGTTGGCGAGATATTCTATCAAGTTAATGGAAAGTAATAATTGGTGCTTATTAATGCATAACAGTCTGACTAATAAAATGCTAGTAAGGAGAAAAAAGAAATAAAAATAAGAATAAAGTTCTGGAACTATATTGTCGATTGAAGCATCAAAAATTCTTTTAAAAACAGTTATGACACATTTAAGTTACACTTCAACTAGATATTTTGGTTTAAAAGTGTCTTGGCTGTCTTTTCAGAGACTCATCAACATTGTTTCAAAACCTATTTAACACTGTTTTAGAGACTATTCAACGTTGCTTGGAGAGACAATTCAACATAGTTTCAGAGAATATTTAAAATTATTTCAGAGAGTATTGTACTTCGTTTTGAAGACTATTCTGCATTGTTTTTAGAGACTATTCAACATTATTTCAGAATGTGATCGATATTTTTACTAAGGAAATATTGTATTCGCGAAAAAAAAATTCCCTCAAATTTTGGCTTAAATTTCCATTTTACTCATCCCCGAATGAATGTGGAGTAGTTTTTTCGACTCAATCGCACGTGCATACAACAACGTATGGTCGCCCGAAATATTCATTTTGACGATCCCCGAGTTAAGTACCACGAATTTTCTCACAACGTATGTATGTTTGTATGTATGTATGTATGTATGTTGAATCTCGCATAACTCAAAAAGCATATGCAGCAGAAAGTTGAAATTTGGTATGTAGACTCTAGTAAGGTTTAGTTGTGCATCTCCTCTTTTGGTTGCATTCGAATGTTCCAAAATGGGTCTTTTACATCTTTTTGGGGAAAACCAGTATTAATTTCAATGCAATAAATAGTAGTATTAATTAAGCGATATGCATAATTTAGCGATATTTCGCCAAGCTTTAGTCGCCTAATTTTCTCGCCAACTAGGCACTATATTGCCAAGTTGGTAACAAATTTGGAGAAAAAAAATCTATTTTGAATTTAGAGCTATTGGTGATGTTTTGAGAGTAATCCGTTGAATCGTGTTAAAATCGCCAACATTGGGAAAATTAATCTCTGTAAAACGCTTCCTTGTGCATCGGTTCGTAAAAAACTAGTGGAAGTGTTTCCTTGCTGTTCTTTTTTAGTTAGCAATTCTTTTTTTCTTTTGTATGTGTGGCACTTCCTGGTTTAATAAGGTAGCCTACAAAAGCAAATTAATCCCTATTATATAAAATTAATAAAATTAATCTATTGAATTTTTCCAATGTTGCCGTTCGGAAATTAATTGATAGTTCAATTCTAAAGTCACGGCGAAATAAATAGTAAACCATTTTGTTGCTTTTAACTCATTAAATCCGACATTATCCATCTAAGTCGCAGAAAACAAATACAGATAATCCTTAGTTATAAATATAATCCTTGATCATAAACATAATCCTTCTCTCCAGGAATTATTTAGAAAACAATTTCAAAATTATGATTTCTAACAATGTTTACAAAACTAATTCTTAAGTAATAACAGTGCAGCAATCTTTAGTACTTTAATGAGACGAGAAGAACTGCTTCAAATTTGTTGCTATTTCTCTTATTTCACAATAATTCCCCAAAAGAATCGTTCTGTCTGTCAAGGAAGCTTTATGCCAACTCATTCGTTGCTTCAAATGAGATAAATTGTTTCTCTTATTCCTTTTAGGAAAATATTTGCTCTTCCTTTGTGGTCCAATGGCAATTCGTTAACGAGCTCGAAGTTGTCATTTTAAAATGATAGGTTTTAAACGGTTGTTTATTTTGCTGTCATTATAATCTTCATTCAGCTCGTGCTGATCAAACGTTAACTGCAAAACATTTATTTAAAAACTTCTGAAACTGATTTATTATTGAAATTTAAGGATGGAGATAACGCAGCGCTTTTATTATTATTTTGCGTGAAACACCTAAATGAGTTTAGCTGTATAATAAGCTAAACCGATGTTACCATGTATGATACAAGTAGCATAGAAAGTTCTTTAATGGATTGGTTCTAACCAATTCTTAGCTAGTAAGCGTTTTTATTCAACTATCATGAATGGGACACAAAAAAGCTAAATGAAACATTCAATAAAATAGATTTGTTGAATTACATAAGTACACTGTTCTTTATCGATTTGTTTTTACTTTTATTTATGCAGCATGTTTGTGAACACTAAAAAATATTGTTTAACCTTACTCCCTAATAGTTGACAGTTTAACAGCCTCCCCTGCTCTGGAGTAACTTAACTGATATATAAATGGTGTAAAGTTCCACATCGCTTGTGGAAGATTACACCATGGTAATGTAACCATAGCGTAACGGTTCACTCATTTCTTCGTAAGGTTACACTAAAATTTTCTACACGCTTACAGAGAAATTGTTTGACAGTTTACATATTAGCAAAAATTCAGCTTTCATCTGACTTTTTTGAACGGGTAATCATTTTTAATTTATAAGTAGATTTATACTTCTAGTTAATTATTCGATGGTTTTAATTCCCCAGACACATTAAATGATTGAGTAATAATTTTTTTCTTTAAGTTTTAAATTGAAAGTACAAAAATTAATTAGTAGGTTACAATACTTGAAATTTCGTTGTAACAGTATTAAAAAAATCATCCTAGAAACATCTCCTTTACAGTTTTTGCTTTTATTTATTCGTTTATTCAAGTTAATGCTTTTTCAGAACCAATATACACTAATTAGTTATTTATTTCAATGCACAAATAAGATATTTTTATTTCACTTAGGGAGGAAATAAACATTGCGGTCCAAATCCACAACTCGAATCTCACAGACGGGTTTCAAAGCAGGGGTTTTTACCACTCACAAAGCTCGTTAACATTTTGCTGATAAAAGTTTACCTGTTTTCCAGCGATTCTGATTTTTACGCATGCGCTTTGAATTCCACTGAAACCATAGTGTAAGATTTCTCCAATAATTAAAACAATGATACTACACACTTTAAAATACGTGTAACAGTACACCCATTAATACTGGTAACCTTACACATTTTTTTTTTTTTTACAGTGAACAAGTAAAGAAAATAAAAATTTACCGCTGATGCTTAGTTTATTATTTTTAAACAATATTTCCGAATAGCTAATACACAAAAATTATAAAATATTTTACGAACGCCAAACACGTCGCAAAGTCTGTAGTAAGGACGAAAGTTGTTGAAGCTTTTGAACTTCATTTAAAAATTACACTAAAATCTGTTTTTGTGCTGTAAATAGGGCCGCATTAAAAAATCGCTCAAAGCTTTACGAGCAGCTTAAAAAAATAGGTTCTCAATACAATTTAAAAATATTTTTAATGGTGAGAATAGGATCAGCTTGAAAAAAATGTCTCACATAAAATTTAACTCAAAACTTCGCGAAATAACTTGGTATCGCTTTTTTAAACGAAATCAAGACACGGAAGCTACTTGGACTCTCGCCAATCCTTTTATATTCTGAATTAGAAATACACATGCGAACATTTTGAAATGATTTTTTACATATGGTACTTATTTTACACGTACAAATGTTTTCAAAACTCCTAACCGTTATCCTTCGAGGTCTGACAGTACGCGAATTTCCTTGTGGTTAAGTGGTTCAAAATTGCTTTCCGTCAATTAAAGATATTACCTCGCACTCGTTTTATTGTTATCATCGTCATTTACGTTTCAATTTGATTAACATTTTCATGTGCCATACAAAAAATATCGCGAATAAAAAATCGCACAATAAAAGGTCGCTCAAAAACATGTTTGAATGTGCTAAACAAGTGATTTCATGAAAAGATAGAACGGGAAAATTCTTTCTCTTCAAACATGTATCTTCATTTTTAATTTCAAAATACCTTATTTTTATGGTTTCTATGCTTTTTTTCCCCAAAACTAACTTTTCTGAAACTTCTATGTAGAACTAATTAGTAAACAAGTATTTACTACTGCAATAACATACAGTAAAACACCGTTAGTGAAGCACAAAAGTTGTATATTATTGCCAACATGTGTTGAAGACCTGCAAAGAGATTACTCTTTCGTTTGCAACTGAAACATTTTAACAAGAAGTTCCATCTAGAACTAAATGAGTCTACTTTCCCGTATACCCATATCTATTTTCTAGTATCTGATCAATAATCTCAAAAATAGCTAGAATCGCAATATGTTTCAAACATATTTTTTAAATATTTTAAGCTGATTTCTAGAAATAAAATATGTTTCGCTCATCTAAAAAATTAGATGCGTGAAAAAATAAATAAATACACGAGCAAATAAAATAGCAGCACCTTTTAAACAAAGCAGCTAATACACTTTTTTTCATTAAAAAAAAAATTCTTTAACCGTTTTCAAAAAGAAAATTCTAAACGAATTAAAGCATAATATTAAAAAAATAAATACACTTAAACAATTAGTATTTGAGACACTTTTGAAAGGAATAATAAATAAATAAATATATACTTTTAATTAAACAAGTTATTAAGCAACATAAACAGTCACAACAGGTGTGTGACATGTCACGGAGGTGAGATTTCACATGTTGTGTACCAAAAATATACTAAAATAAAAATTATTATTGAAAAATTGTTGGCAGGTTGAAATAGATATAGTTTTGATGAAATTAAAAAACATTGTTAAATGAATTGTTCCTTAAAGTTTTTTCTGCAAAAGGCGTGTGTCAGAAAAGTTACACTTTTTTAAAAATGACCCATATATATATATATATATATATATATATATATATATATATATATATATATATATATATATATATATATATATATATATATATATATATAATAAAATGCTCTTGTTGTCTGGCATTTAAAATTTTGTTGAAAATAAAATGTATTTAACACTACCAACACGAGCAAATCGCTTTAAATACCAAAAAAAGGGCAACTGCTACAACTTGAGTAACTTATAAAGATTCTTGGAAATATTTGCTAGAAACAAATACTTCACTTCCAAGACGTCAAGAAACTAACTTTTGCTGCTGAAAAAAAACCACTATTTGCAAAAAGATTTTGTTGAATATTTGCTCGTGGTAAAGACAACATATGCGTGTATTGGAAACAAATTTGAACGGTCTTTTATTTTTATTTTTGTCCTTAATATAAATTCCAGACCAATACATTTTGAAATAAAAATTAGACTTGAAAGCAAACTATCTCCCAGAATTGCTTATAAAATTTTCATACACAAAATTCAGGTGATTGCCTTAGCGCTGATTGTACAATATAACAAATTGAAAGTAATAAAACACAGATTTGCAATTCGAATTAAGTGCACAAGTGTCAAAATAATCTGGATTCTTTATTTTATTTGGAGAAATAGTTTCTCCGAAATGCAATTTCTTTAAATCCTTAATTTCAAATTCATTTTTTTTCTCTTATCATTAGACTTTTTTTCTTTTCTTTCTTTGTTTTGTGCGTGATAAATGACTATTTATATATCGTTGCCTTAGAGCAACAGTAAGATATCTTAGTGTTATTCCTGGGATTCGACGTCTTACTGTTGTTCTGAGGCGACGATATTAGCAAGGAACTTAATCACAATTTCCGAAGGAAAAGAAATGTATGTATAAATAATCAGTCTGTGTTTAAAGGATATATTTTACAATTTAAAAAGAAATGATTTTGTAAATTCAATTACTAATATTACAAATTCGTTTCATAAGCAATTAAGTTGTTGATTATAGATACATATTTTAAAATTTTTTAACAGTGTTTTAAATTTATAACTTTTTGGTCATTTTTGCCAAAAAATTTGTTTTACAGTCATTTTTGTTTCATGACTTTTGAATGATAATTTTCATTTTTAAAGCATGTAAAAATTAGATAGCTCTTATACTTTAAAGCAAATTTTAAAGCAACATTACAATTAGAGAAAAAAAAATCTTTCAAGCAAAAGACATTTCCTACACATTGAATCTTAGCGTTCTTTTGATCTTTAATAGGTCGAAAAACATTTAATAGCATACTTCAATTCAGATGTTCTTGAATGTTTACATATCGAACATTAAAAGGAAAACTAAATTTAATAAATTCTTATTTATGTTTAATATACATTACACTAGTCAAACTCGGGCAGAATATCGCTCTCTACTGTCTCTACTGTCCTTGGAGTTCAAAAATATGTTGTGGGTAACAAACAAATATATTAAAGATTTTACGCAGCGCCAGAATCTTAGCGAGTTTCAGCAGAGCCACGGTAACGTGTTTATTGGCGAAGTCGGCGATAAAAAACGGAATTGGAGGATTTTTTTTTTTAAGGGGCTTTAAATATTATTCGAAGCCTTGTTTTATCATTTGGTGGATTAATTTTAATCGATCGTTTAATAGTTTTTTGTAGTGTAATTTATTTATTTTAAGAAATCCACGCATTTAAATGCAACTTTTTGAATGACTGTAGCAGCAAGATATTTTATTACTCATCACGACTAAGTTACCGAGTTTTCTAATGTCACCAAATACCATCGTGAAGAAATTTTTATCCTCGTCAGTCGTATTTCCAAAATGGTATTTTACGATGTCCTCTTCAATTAGTGCATTAGTCTTTGAGAGGGGATTGGGACTCCGGTAGCCAACTTTTTAAAAGTATCGTCTTATTTTAGTTATGTACATATATAGTAAGGCAAAAGAAAAAAGATATACGATTTTTTCGCCTGTTCATTTCCTTTTCCCAGTAAAGCGTATTACAGTAAAAAAGGGGGGTTCTGAAATTTACAATGGCAATTGGCTCACAATTAAGTGTTGTCGTTCGACAATAACTAATAATCATTTAACCTATGCTATGTGTCTTAGAGAATTATATAAGAGACGTTATTAAAAACATACAATATTATTTTGATTGTTACTTTATTTTTCATTAATTACATCAATACAAGAGTGAGTGTTTTTAAATTTGTGGGCACAAGTTCAATTTTAAATTTATAAAAACGAGCATAAAGCGATTTTTCTAATTTAGAAGGCATTATTTTCAGACCAATTTTCAACTTTTTAGACGCACTTTTTTTAAAATTTATTTGTTTTGCTTTTTCAGAGAATATTAAGATGATTAAGATTCCCGCCATATTTAAAACAACCAAACACATTTTAAATTCGAAAAAATAAACTGAGAATAATTAAACTTTACTGTTCGTGCAAAGTAAAAAATACCATCACCAAAAAACGTGTGTAAAACGCATTGTATTTTTTGCGTGAGTTAACGCAGGAGAGTGATGATACAATCGAATCAAATGCTTGTTTAGAAGACTGGAGGTTGACAGATTGTCCTTCCAGCCCACTGGGTCCATTTAGCGATCGTCAGCTGTGTCCGTCATTCTCCCACCCACATACTCCAAGGAATAATTAGTTTGCCTAAACAACGAATTGCTATTGCTTTCAGTTATGCTTCACTACACAGCATAAAACTCCTATATTTTTCTCCTTCCCAAATAATGGGATTTTTCGTCATGAGAGATTAGATTTATAGTTTTCATTGATAATATGCTCATGGGAAGGGATATTTCTATTGGGTTATTGGGTTTTGTAGGTAATTTTATGCATGAAGAGAACAAATGCAATGTTGTAGAGAAAATTTGCTCTGGTTTTCGTTGAATGGGGAATTTTACGTAAATAATGGTTCAAATAGTGGTTAACATATTACGAACCATGAGACGTAACCATTACTCGTGCGACATTGATGAAAAAATATCGATGTTTCGAAACATCGATGTTCGAAATTAAAACATTGACGGTATTGATAAAACGACCCCAAAACATTGATGTTCAAAAGATTGCTATTTTTGTCTGATAAACTGTAATGAATGTTTATATGGTAGAGTTAATTTCTCAGCCTGTACTTATTAATTAATAACTTATATTTTTTAATTGTCAAAGAAAAAGTTATTATAATAATGATAGTTAATTATTGAAGTTTTAAATTAAGAGTGCAAAGGAATAAATAATTTAGTGCGAATCAATAAGTGACTATTTATTTTTTTTCTAATTGGGTAACACACACGCAACAAAAGAGAAAGAAAAAGTAGGGAGAAGAAAAGGAAATGAATGATAAATGATTCTTTTAAATATTTACTTCCAACGGAATTAAATGGAAGAATTGTACAATTTTTTTAAGCCACACAATATATTCGAATACAGTAAATGGTTAGAGTGAATGGAAAAGAATATTAGTAATAACAGTATATTACGTACTCAACTAGACCCGTAATTTAGGGGGGGGGGGTCTTTTGGCTTTGAAAATTAATGTCGTTACATATAAATGGGCGTTGTTTTTGTGGTTTTCCGAAAACATTTGTACAGAGTGTGCTACAGGGCAGAGGCCCTAAAATGTTGATAATTAAGTTATAATGTTCAAACAATTTTAAATAGTTGTAGTGTTCTTTCAATTGCAGGGATTTTCATAGTGCCATATCTGATGTTTCAACCTTCGAGCAGGAATTAGTAAATGGAAGGAGCAAATCCAATCATTGTCTGGCTTATCAAAAACTTGGGCAATGGCCTCAAGTTACGCGACTCAACAACGACGAATGATTAACGCATTTTACATGAAACCTAATTTCTTCAAATGCTTTGCTTAACAATCTGTCACATGACTTGAGGAATTTCCTTCATGAATGATAGCCTTTACTCCCTCCATTTTTTCTCTTCTCAGTGGTTTCAACTAATGCGAAGGTGATCATAAGTACATCAGATGTTGTTGTGTTCAACAAAAGTCAACTTGAACATATCTAGCCTTGAGAAGACCATAAAATATTTTTTAGAGATCACCATCATATTTCTTAAAGGTATTTTGAAATGAAAAATATGCTTTCGAGCTCTTGGGATATTATATCGTCGTCGATGGATGGGAGAAGAAATTTACTCTCTCAAAAAAACATAAATTTAGAAATGATTTTGAACTGCCAAACACGAAAGATCTGGAACTCGTAATACATCCTCGTTTGTTACAATCTTATTTGAAAAGTGGATTTCAAGCGACAACTTCTTGTTTTGTGTGCCCCATGAGTTGATACTCGGCTCTTGCAAAATAAAAATGAAATAATTAGTTATGAGGATTACAAGTGTGAAATAAACGAGTTTTTTTTTTTTTTTTTTTTTTTTTGGACATTAGTGGTACTACATCATAGGGAAACTCTTTGCCCTTTCCTTTTTTTTAATGATAATATTTCTCTCGAAACGATAGGGAAAATGCCTTGAACGGAATCCCAATAGATCCTTATTAAGTTTTGAAAAAAGTTTTGCGGTATTTTACATCGAATAACAGTGAAGTTATGTAAAACCTAGTACACAACATCAGAGACTCAAAAAAAAAAAAAAAAAAAAAAGAAGTGATGAAATGGAAAGGCTCCGAATCTTTCAAGAAAAGTAATGAAATTGTTATCTTATTAAGACTAGAGTACTCACCAATGGGACGGGAAGGGGGGAGAGGGAATCATGGCTCAAACTATGACATTGAATTTTCTAGGGAATGTTATTTTGAGGTGCTATTTACGGAGTTTTTTTTGGTAAGGGTAGAAGTCTTGCTCTTGGTAGGACGATATAGGAATTGATGGGGGGGGGGGGGCGTAGCCCTCGCGTTTTGGGTTAAGAGATGAATATAATACAGCAAAGCATTGATTGGCAGCGTTGGATAAGTGCAATTAACTTCCCACAAAAGCAAACCTACTTGTTGCTGCTAGTGAGGCAATTTAAAAATAAATAAGTGTAGTTGCATTTTATTGTCCTAAAAGATCCGTATTCCCTTTAATTTGTTTTTGTAATTATGTTAATTTAATGTGTTTTCTGGCTTGATAGATTTCCTTAACTTTAAATTACATGAAATGCTTAATAACTGGAGTTGTAACAGAAATTAGTATAAGTCTAAAATAATTAGTAGTTCAACGTTATGAAGCACTAAAATTGCAAAATTAATGCAGGCACGTGTTTCGGTGTTACAAGGAACACCTTTTTCAATGCAAAGAAGTGTGAACTTCTGGATGAAAAGTCATCCGAGAAAAGCCATCCAGAAGCTCACACTTCTTTGCATTGAAAAAGGTGTTCCTTGCAACACCGAAACACGTGTCTGCAATATTTTTGCAATTTTTATGCTTCATAACGTTGGATTACTAATTATTTTAATTTCAGCACAAAGGTATTTATTCGTTATATAGTATGTCTAGTTTTTTTCCGAAAATTCAAAGTTTTCTAAATGCTTCAGCAACTCTTTAAATTTGTCTTAAAAATCTAAACAATATATGTTAGATATTTTTTATAGAATGGATCAAAACCCTGGGGTGCCCATTGAAGAATTTTTTTTTCATTTTAACCATATTAGGACCACATTAGAACATTTTTGCTCTGAGAAATTGATACCCTATTTGAAAAATAAATAAATTTAAAAAAAACTTCTTATGCCCATCCCCCTCCCCTTTGTTCCTATATTTTGATCATCTAATTAATTCCTTAAAACTTGAAATGGAATTTTAAGCGTACTGTTATAAAGGAAAAAATTTCAACTGTTATATAAATTAAACTTCATTTCTACATTCAGTCTTATTACTTTCCCTCATTATAATGTCTTAGTCTTAATACAATGACGAAATGGACAACTGCGTGGAGTGTGCTAACGCAAAAGCTTGTTTACGCAAACGTAGCTAGCTATCCAAGTAAGCATTTAATTAAATGTAACAACGATTTATTTACGCTTTGCAAACGGAGCCTGTGTACTTCGTTAGGTATCAGCTCTGTGACTTATCTAACTGAAGCTTCGTTATTCCTTCGCTGATTAACAGTTCGGAATTTTAAATGAACATATTTGGATATTAAATGATGATGCCTGAATGTCCTTAAATTAAATCTGTCTGCTTTGATCTAAATAACTGGTTAGTAAATATTATTTTAAGTAATTATTAACCAGTAATACATTCGGCAAGTGCATAAATATTTACTATTTTTTATATCTATTCCAATTAATTGCGATAGCGATGAGTCGGTGAATTTGAAAATCAATCTCCGCTTTTTTCTTTTTTTTAATTTCATTGAATAACTTCTACGAAATTAATCGTACAAAGTTTAGATGTTGAAATTCGTCAGAATTTCACCTGTATTTTTTGACATAAAACATTTAAAATTCTCGCAAGAATTTCAAATATTTAAAAAATTATAGTATTTGATACCTTGAAGTACTAAATTACTCCATATCTGCAACGCTATTGAAACTAAGGTCATTTTTTCTTATAGCATCTTTTCACCATTCAACTATCACAGAATATAAAACAGCAAAGAAAATGTATAAAATGTTTGATCAATGATTACAAACAAGTTTGAAGATGATATGTACACGCACTGTGTAAAAACACGTAATTTTCGCGAGTCGTATTTTTTGAGAAAATGAAGATACTGTTTGACCACGGATTGTATGGAATTGGCAAACATCCAGTTAAGGCGACTCCATCTGAATGAGGGGAAAAATAAAAATTTTATGCGCGTATTCCGCTCATTTGAATGAGACTGTGCTTAATTTAGAGGCTAACATACATCTGCAAAATCTGACATCCCTGAAAACTAATAGATGCTTCCATTTCCGCCTGTAAACCGGATGTTTGCCTTTCCATACAATCCGTGGTTAGACAGTATGGGTGATTTCTTGAACTGAAACTTTTGTGAAATTTTAGTGATCGGAATCGAAAGCAGAAATAGAACATGTTTCACGAAGCTTAAATTTTTGCGATTACGACGGTCTCGCAAAAATCGCGAAGAATAAATCGTCGCAAAAATAAGTGCCTTTACAATATTCTGAAGTTATGGATCTTCAACCGTTTTAAAGAACTGGAATTTTTCATTTATAAGTACGCCGGTTTCTTCACCGCGCTCGCGCGTTAACAAAATTAATTCATTTCTTTTCTTTCGCAAAAGATGGGGAATAGTCGTAATATGGACTTAAATAGTTTCTGATTCAAATTTTTCGCTTGGCCAAACTAAAGCTATAGAATAAGTTTGAAGAAAATCTCCTTATTTTGTTCAACAACCTAAGTAAACTAAATATTATCAGTCAAATACAGTGATCTCTCACTTATACGCGACCAAACGGGACAACGAAATTTTCGCGCATAAGTGAAATTCGCGTATAAGTGAAAAACCCAAAAATTAGCTTAAATGCAATAAGTTAACATCAGTTATAGTAATACTAATAGTATACTACTAATACTAATGAATAAATTCGCACATAACTTCCATTTATACATTGTGATTTAATAAAAAAGCCAAATTTGAAGTTGTACGTTTTGTCATTTTTTATGCACTGTACAGTACGTAAGCGAATTCCCCAAAACGTAAAAAAATGTCGCGTGATCAGTGCTATAGTCTACGAGGATGCAAAAGATTTTCGATAGGTTATGTCAACGCGTACCGCTTGAGCACGATTTTTAGTGACGTCAACCTTTTTGTGTGTAACCTGTTCTCCCCTCTCGAAGTCAATCACAAGACTAATTCCACCCCCTATTGCACACTTGTGCAAAAAAAAAAAAAAAAAAAAAACACGTTCTTTGAAGAATCCGAACAATGGAATAACGTCGTGTGAATGTATTTCAAGAGAAAGAACAAGAAGGGTACAAATCCGATAAGCAAAGCGTGAGTTAGGCGATTTAACTAAAATTGAAAAAATTTATCGCTCATAAGTGAAAAGTGCACTTTAGGTTTCGCGTATAAATGAACAAGAGTTAACATTGTTTTCCTATATCGCTGGCCGGGCCCGTGAGAAAAACACGCATAAGTGGAAAACGCGTATAACAGAGGTCGCGTATAAGCGAGAGATCACTTAGCTTTGAAATACATAAAAATTATGTTGAAGAGCCATTTTCAGCAAGATTTTTTTCCAGAGTTAAAATTTAGCTCGAGAGTTTTTTTTTTTTTTTTTTTTTTTTTTTGAGCACAAATATCTATGCGGTAATAACATCTAACTCTTTATTATATCGTATGCCCAATTTATCTTCAAAAAAAAAAAAAAAAAAATCTTGGTGAATTTATTAAGACGCGCACCTAATAGAAATTAACGGTTTATTAACAGTTATGGAAAAACAAATTTTTTACCTCGTTCACAAATAGAATATCTACAGCACCAACCGCACAGAACTTATGTCTATATGTTTCAAATGCTTAATGTTTCTCTCTCTCTCTCTCTTTTGTTATTTTGGATTATCAAACAGTAATTAAAAGTAGTATGATTTTTATTCATTAAAAATCTGAGAAAAAATGTCCTAGAGTTTTACGTTTTTGAAACTTTACTTAGTTGTTGATATTACGTGTATTTCATAAAAAGCAAACATACAAATACTCGTAGCATAAAATTTAGATAAACTGAGAAATAAACAGAGTCAACAAAACACAAGTTAGAGAACAATAATTTATCAGTTAATCAGTAGCCTTTTCTGCTTCCGGGAAAGTGTTACAAAGCAACACAGCAGTTATTGGAGTATATTTTGTCAGGTTTTACTTGCGCAGGTCGTTTGTTTCTTTTACGGCTCGAAACTAATTTTCACAGCATAACTAAATCTTTGATTCCATGCAGTGCTCTGTTTGGTCTTATAGCAATAAACTATTTGAAAGGCAGGTTATATAATCAATGTATTTATGAGAGTTTCATAGCATGAAACATGAAGGCTTTGTATTAATTAATTAATTAATTTATTTATTTATTCGAACATTGATATCAGCTGATTTTTTTTTCAAACATCAGAATCATTGTAAACTAAAATTAAACATAACAACTATAATTCGCTTACGAAAGAGTGCTCATAAATATTTTATAAATATTATGTTTAAAGAATGTTTTAAATAAAGATAATTAAATAAAATATATATAACTCGAATTTTTACATGGTCATTTATATAAGATAGTAGCAATTCATTTTCTACATTCACTTCACAATTCTAGAGCTTGAGTGCGCTACCTTGCGGTAAATTAAGAAACTACTGAAAGAGGTTCTTATTTAATAAAAATATATTTAACAGTTAAAAAAATGAAATACATTCTTGATAATGATATAGTATCAACAGTTTAAGCGGATATTTTTTAGGACTTTGTATGTAAAATAAATATTTTAGTTGAAAGTCGAATCTTTACATTATATAAATGTTTTTGAACAAGGTCGTATTAATTTTTATGATAGACCCACGTGAAGGCTATTTGGTTTTAATAGCGGATACAGAATTATTTTTCGGGACCGCTCGTGTGCAAAGACCTTATTTGCCGCTGTTCAAGAGAATTTACACATTTTTAAAATACTTAAAGTTCTCATCCATCTTTTTTTAAATTTCGGCATCAAATTCTAATTCAAAATTTAAACAAAATAAAAAAAAACAGAGAAAGAATAATTTTGCAAAAAATAAGTTTTGGGAAACTCCTATGAACAATTTATTGCTTTGAAGAAAGTAAAAAATACCAAAACTTACGAGTTCTAAAATTGCATTTTAGTCAGTCTTCGGAGACGAAAGCGGAGGGATTGGGAGAAGGTCCAAAGAAAATTTTCGATATTGACGTATATATATTTTAAATTAACCTCTTACAAGGAGCCGGCACGATCGTGGGGTCGTAGATTTGCGTCATTTTTTTTTTTTTTTTGGTGAAAGAGGACTCATAGTACCTTACGTGGTTAAAGTAATACGACGTAATACTCAGAAAATTATGAGAAAATCGATTTAAAGTCGCCATGCAGTCTCCTAGGCGCCTTATGAGTTTAAAATGTCAACCTCTTGACGAGCCGCCGCTAGCCTAGTTGTTTAAGGCGCGACATTGTGCTCCAGAGATAGCACGATCGAATCCCACTCTGGACCCTTTTCTATTCTTTTTTTTTTTTTTTTTTTGCTATCACAACAATTAGTGGTAACGCTTTTCACCCCTATATTACTTTCTGAAATTTATTTTTGCCAAAGATTCCAAACTTTTTCATTCATTGAAAAACATTCTTGCTCGTTATTCTGTACGGTTTGTTTTGCCAAGTAAATGTTTTTGCTCTGTGATCCCCTTCAATAAGGGACATCTGCTCATAAGACTGCGCGACCCTGTGAGAATAGCTCTGCAGTTAATTTTTCTATTCCGTATTGAACGTGAACCTACGTGTCTATTCTATTAAACGCAAAGTTACCGTACAATCAAAATTTAAAATGCTGACTGAAGAATTTGCTAGCTCTTCTGGAAGAGGAGAGGAAATTCCCAAAGAATCCATGTACAATGCACTTCCTTGGTGCAACCTTGTGATAATTACTTCTACAGACAAGTCAAAAATTTCATAAAGAGCTTGCAAAATTGCAGCGAGTTGTTGGAGCAAAATAGAGAAATTAATTCTCGGGAAGATTGTATAAAAATTAATTCAATTATTCATTATCAATTATCGTCACCAATATTCCAAGCCATGATTCAATACGCCTGGTTTGCGCCTAAATTATCCACTATTCGAAATATTTTCATAAATATTAATGAGGTATGTTTTTCTACTGATATATTGCAAATTCCATGCAATTGTAAAAAATACGCTTTCAATTGTTTTCAAGATGTCGCAAAAATTATTGCTTTGTTTGTTTCTATGATAACTACAACTGCGGTTTATGTACATAATCATTTAAAAAAAAATTTCCTTAATGACTTGGTTATTCTCATTAAAAACTCAATGTTCTTCCCCACATACTTTAGAATGAAAAATATGAATTGTTTTAAATTGTTTTGCCGGAAGAAATATTAATTTTTAAAAAAATGATGCAAATAAATTCTTAAAAATTATGAAGGGAACAGAAATATTATATTTCGATAATTGCTGTGATAACAAAAAAAAAAAAAGATCCGAATGTCCTATGAGCAGATGTCCCTTATAACCGTAAGGGGACCACATGTCAAAAATATTTACTATGCAAAACAAACCGTACAGAATAACGAGCAGGAATGTTTTTCAGTGAATGAAAAAGTTTGCGATCTTTGGCAAAAATAAATTTCAGAAAGTAATATAGGGGTGAAAAGCGTTACCACTAATTCTTGTGAAGCAAAAAAAAAAAAAAAAAAAAGAAGAGAAAAGGGTCCAGAGTGGGATTCGATCGTGCTATCTCTGGAGCACAATATCGCGCCTTAACCAACTAGGCTAGCGGCGGCTCGTCAAGAGGTTGACATTTTAAACTCATAAGGCGCCTAGGAGACTGCATGACGACTTTAAATCGATTTTTCTCATAATTTTCTGAGTATTGCGTCGTATTACTTTAACCACAAAAGGTACTAGGGGTCCTCTTTCACCACAAAAAAAAAAAAAAAAAAATGACGCAAATCTCCGACCCTACGGTCGTGCCGTCTCCTTGTTAGTTGTGATAGAAGAAGAGAGAGTGGGTTAGGTTCAATGTTCTTCCACAAAGAAACTTTTAAAATTGGAGTAAAAATCGCAATTTTAGATGATTTTTGAAAACTTTAAAGGAAAGTAATCTTGAGGTTTCCTCCTGAAATTCTTTCAAAATTGAAATAAAGTGAAAATTGAAGGCAAGTTTGGAAGGTTCACTACACTCCTCGAAAATTTTCCATAACTGTAGTTTGAAATACGCAATTTTGGTCTGTCTTAATGAAGTTGGAAAAGGCAAAAGGTTCAGGCTCTGTCTGGAAATGTTTCGACATTCAACTCTGAAAAAAAAAAAATAATTAATTGACTTTAGTGACTTTACGTAAGGGTGGGTGAATATGTCGTCTCCTATCGAAAGTTCTCGAAATTAAGGTCTTAGACGCAAATTTAAACTCCCTTTGGAGACGGTATGGGTTCAGATGACTTTTCTCCGACACTAGTTTTAAAACGCACTTTTTGGCTATGTTTGGTAACGATAGAGGACAAATGAGGAACTTTTCAACGTTTTTTTTTTTACCACTTTAATAGATACCACTTTTTTTAAAAAGAAGTTTAATGTTTTGTGTTCGTATATCCTCCAAAACTTTAAATCTAAGTAAATTAAATTACAAATTACCATCCAGTGACACTAACTCATTTTTGTTAAAGAGCATGGATACCACATCTAGTGATGTGCCGGATCGTTAAAAAAGTAGATCCTCGGATACGGATACGGATCCGGATTATTAGTGTCAAGATCCGCGGATACGGATACGGATCTCAATTTTTTTTTTAAGCCCAATTCAACTATTCAAGTGTAAAATTTGTTACGGTAGGTATTCCCGTCAGAATAATGGCAGCTTCTTCAAAAAATGTCAACTGCGGCAAAAATATAATCAAGACTATGATTTACTCTTTAAAGAAATCTCCGTTAAAATTGAGGAAGGGTTGAAAGGAATGGGCCAGCGCTGCATTAATGCTTATACGGATTGTGAAAAATTTTTTTCTAGCTTTCTCGATAGATATAGGATACAGGAGTAAAAGTGTAAAGCTGCTACTGGACAGGGTAGAAATTATTTTTCGCATTTTATTTCAGCATAAATGCAGCGCTGACCCATTCCACCGAACTTACTCCGACCGACGAAATACAGAGCCGGGAACACCTTTACAAACAGTAAATAGATAATTTACTCTCACTTTTTTTTGAAAGATGCTGAGAAAAACTAAAATGAAGAATAGCAGAAACCCCAAATCAATGACAAAAACTAATATAAAATTAAAAATTAAAAAAAGAAATACATAAAAACATGTCTCAGCGAGCCGACCTCATATTAAGATGAATTTCGCGGGTCAGATTACACATTTGTTAACAAATATGAATTGACAGCAGGTAAAAATTTTAAATCATTGAGCTTTTCCTCCTTATCATCCGATTATGAAATCGCTACCAATCACGCGTATAAAGGCTTAGAATTGCATTTAAAATTTTCTTAACAAAATTATAGTTGTACTGTATATAAGTACATTCCTACTATATATAAGTTCACAGTTTCAAATAAATATCAAACGCAGAAAACTTCGTTCTTTCAATTAGGGCCAACATTTTTAACGTACGGGTAAATTTTTACTACCATAATTGTGAAAAACGCTAAGTCGGTTTTTAGTTAATATCTCCGGTAATTAAAGTTCTACAAAAACGAGGCCAAGCTAAGAACACTTTCGATCAAGTCACCTTTTGAACGAAAAATGAACTATCAAAATCGGTTCATCTGTTTAGGAGCTACGATGCCACAAAAGGACACACTTATACACACTTTTAAAACTTATTTCCCCTTCCTTTTTGCAACGGGGGGGGGATACAAATTAGCTTCTGAAATGATACCTTATAATTTAAATTGGGAATAAAACCTACTTTAAACATAATTTAAGAGTCCTTTATTCAAATATTTAAAAAATTTTAGAATAGAAATGATCCGTTTATGGTCCGTCAAAAAAGTAACGGATACGGATACATATTTTTATTTTCCCTCGGATATCCGCGGATACGGATACGGATATCCGGAACATCACTAACCACATCTGCGCAGTGCAACTAACATGATCACTAACTTAAACACAGATAATTTTATTCATATGACAAAATCATTAAACTTCTTGACACAAAACTTTCAAATAGTTACCAATAGAGCCTTTCACTGATTTGAAATGCCCTCACTGAAATGTTCTCACTGATTAACAGACATAAATTTGTTAATGTGTTTGTACCGCTGTCGCCACCAGACTCTCAAAATGAGGAATAGCATTTCCCGAACAATGCCTCCCCACTGAGAGGAGATGAGTATTTCTAATGCGGTCGAATATTTCTTTCATATCCTGAATCACTCATTATACATATTTTAAACAATAGACAACCCGATATGAAAAGCTGAAATTCTATGAAATCTATTATATTTCGACTCAGCTTGTGTTTTAAAATTGCAAAAGTTAAGTTTCATTTCCTTGTTGATGTTTTATTTTACAAAGTTTAAATGTCGGAAAGATGTATAATGAGAAAAGATTTAAAAAATATTTTCAATGCTTGCAAATTATTTAAATTTCTTTCGCATTTAGAAGTAGCTGTTTCAGTCATTGAATTTTGCGTGATAAAGATCCACGTCACGAAAACGCAGCCACACTGTAAAAAAAATTCCGAAACGTTACACATTATTTCCAAGCAATGTTCCTGGATTTGACGGGTTTCCACCAGTTTCCTCGCAAAATCAAGTATTTTTGCTAAAAAGGTTCCTGAATTTTTTTTAAAGCAGAATTCTCAGTGCTGAGAAAAATGTGTCTACCAGTTTCGAAATATACGCAGCGGTTTTTTTTTTTTTTTTTTAGTGTTTCGTCACCAACTCAATTACAGTCACTCCAGATTGGTCGAGCCTGAAGTGAGGGCAAAATATGAAGTGAGGGCAATCTGTATATTGTCGCTTTGCTAGACGTGCAGGAAAATAAGCTGTTGGATATTTCCTTGCAATTCTGCATTTGCTTTGGCCACATTTGCTAAAATGCTGCAGAAGCTTTCCTAGCAAAACAGGATGGTGCCAGGCTATTTCTAAAAACATGTGAGCTCTCTTGAAAGGTTCCTGATTTATTTCAGGAAAGTGACAGAATTTTTTTTGAGAAGGTTTCTTGATTCTTTAGAGAAATTCATTTTAAGAAGGTTACTGTTTTTTAGCGGAAACGTTTCCTTTTTTACTTCCTTTTACAAAAGAGGAAGTATTGTATTTGCGAAAAAATTTTCACCCAAAAATCGGCCTTAATTTCCATTTTGCTCACCTCCAAATGAATGCTGAGTTTTTGTTTCAACCCGACCACACGTGGATATGTGCCTAGGAACGTACAGACACCCGAAATATCCATTTTGACGATCCCCGATTTAATTACAACGAGTTTTCTCGTGACGTCTGTATGTACGTATGTATGTGCGTATGTGTGCATGTGTGTCGCATAACTCAAGAACGGAATGCCTTAGAAAATTGAAATTTGGTACGTAGACTCCTAGTGAGGTCTAGTTGTGCACCTTCCTTTTTGTTTGCATTCGGATGCTCCAAAGGGGGTCTTTTGCCCCTTTTGGGGGGGGGATCATTGTTAATTTCGATGTATACTCAAGTGGTATTATAATTTGGCGGACACTTGACGATATATCGCCAGTCTTTTGGTCGCCGAGTTTTGTCGCCAACTTAGAGACAAAACTTGGCGACTTTGGCGATTTTTTTAAAAATCTGGTTTTAATTTGGCCACTGTTGGAGATATTTAGAAAGTAAACTATTGAATCATATTGAAACTGCCAGTAATGAGAAAATGACATTAAATTGGAGTAAAAGGAAGTCATGTGATGCACACATCAGCTCGTTATTTCAGATATATACTGGCAGAATTTTCGCACATCAGCTGCCCATTATTTTCCAGGAACGTCTCTGAAGTTTTTTCACAGTGCGTTATTCCCATCATGTAATAATTTATATACGAGTATTTCCTTAAAAAGTTACAACTTTAAAGGATAATGGACAAAACATTTTTGCGTTAGAAAAAATATATACGTTTATGATTTCTTAAGCAGCGAATTTTTGGTTATTTGCCTTTCAAATTATTATATTTAATGAAATATATGAGCCGTAACATGTGGGACCAAATGTCTGTTTTTTCGTGGAATGGGACACTATCATTTTCTACTTTATTTTAAAGTCATATTTTTACATCAACAACTAGTTTAAGAAAACAACATTCAAGTTGAGATTTCACGCTAAATTGTTTACCCATTACTCTTACTACACATTAAGGAGATATAATGATAGAAAAAGTTGTGAACACTTGATATTAATATTTTTTCTTCGGTTGTAATGCAAAAAACTTACTGAGAAAAAATATTTCATCAATAAATTAAAATCTATTTTTTTTGTTTGGAAAATTAAGCTATACTATGATAAGTTCTTAGAAGTTACACCCACTGATGAGTACTAATTGCTGACAACTTTTGAGAAGTGAACATGTTAGAACCTCTTGTAAAAATTAAATTTTCTCATTGTCAACTTTAAATAACAGGGTTTTTTAAATTATTAATATGTAATTTTAAATTTTCGATTTCATTGTAAATTTATGTTATTGTAATTTTAAAATTACAAAAAAATGTAAATTGAACTGTTCTTTGCTAGAAATGCAACTACATTTTAGTGCATTCCCGACACAGAACCCACAGCAAGTAGGTAGTTGCACCCTGCAATTCCCCCTGATGATAAATGAAATACTTCCTTAAGGTTCGAACGAGATGTGAGGCGAAAGCTCCTGAACTTTTTTTTTCTGTTTTAATTTGTGATTCCTTGTCTGAACTCTGAAGAATCGGTTTCGTATTTGTTTTCAATTTCGATATTTGCCTATTCTGTATTATTATTATTTCATATTTCAAACGTTTATCGTCCCGTTTTCGCTCCTCAAGATTTACCGCCCCCTTGAGGAGCCAAATTTCCCCTTTGGGGGCGTTCGCCCCGAGTTGAGAACTCCTGACTAAAATTCCGAAGCAGTTTCTTCATAATAGAAAATTTTCTTGCGAAATTTCCGCTTAATCTAGCTGCCATTTGAATTTATTTTGCAATAGAGTTTATGTTTTTAACTTTAGATTTCCGAAATTGCTTTTTTAACGCTATAAGAACACAATTTCATGCTTTCGTTAGTTAGCGGTTGTTATAGCGAGTAAAAAATGTTTAAAAAAAAAAATGCTTTTCCAAGTTTTGAGCACTGAATTTTCTTTTTGTTTTTTTTTCCATTTATATTACCTAATTGTTTCTGAAATTAAAGTAAAATGTTAGGAAACAAAGTTATGAGATGATTACATTTAATGTGATTAAATATACTCAAAATTCCAAATAAGTTAAAAGCCAAAATGTTTTATTACTTTTATTCATTAAGGATTTTCTGTATTTTTTTACTCTAAACACATGAAATACCAGTTTACATTCTTGTCGTGTACGTGCCGTGAAACTCAACGGAAGCCAATTCTTTAAAGTGCTACATTTAGCGAAGAAAATTCCTTGAATATGCAAATTTCCTTAAGGTTGTTGGGAAAAAAAATCAATAAACGATAAAAACGCAAATTTAAATCGATACCCCAAAAGATTATTTGAGAGGAGAGCGATGAATAATCTTCTCTCTATCATTTTTCGAGCGTAAACAAAAATAAAAATACCGCATTAAACTAAACGCGTGTCCTTACTTTTCATTCTTTCCACGCATTCCATACATGCAGAGGAACGAAGACCCCCCCCCCCCCCCTTTTTCCAAAACCTTTCTTTCAATATGGTATAAGGCTATCATTTTCTCCGTACTCTCTGTGAAAATCAATTGCATCCTGAATTCTCACAAAAAACTTGAAGAGCATCAATTTATAATTTCAACGTTCATAAGCCCGAGATGCATTGCATATTTGAGAAGTTTTACCCTCTCTTTTGCATTCCGCTATTAGGGGGTAATAATGGCATTCAGTTTTGAGCGTTATTGTCTTAGCATTAATGACAAGATATTTTTCATGCAACCGGATGATTAGGAAATAAGACTTTCTCTTTTTGTAAGCACAATGCGTCTGTGGCATGCAGTTTTGTTCACAGATTTGTAATCAGTCGTCTGGAAAATCTGCAATCTTCTCCGTTGGTTTGTAAGTTTTAAGTTTTGTTGTAGAATTTAAAAGAGATGCATTTTTTAACTCGTTTAATTTAAATGGACAAGAATCGCTAATTTTTACATACAAGTTATAGAAAACCAGTTGTTTTAGTGAAAACATTTCTTCCGCAGAATTTTTCTTTTTCTTTTTTTCTGTTGTTGTTGTTACTTAAACCACAAGGAGAGGAGTTAAGGAGGATAACTGACTGACATTTTTGAAGCAAAACCATTTGCATTTTGTCACTTTCGAAACAAATATACATCATTTTCAAAATATTTTCATCTGGTTTACTGTTCTTTTTAAGCTAAATTAAAGAATTTAATAGCATTCCCAAAATATTCTTCGGATGTTTTTTTTTTTTTAAATAGTTTAAAACATGGTTACTGTCAGTGACCATGTTTTTAACAATTTTTCAAAAACCAACCAGAAGTTACTTTGAGAATTTAACTACACATACACTATATGACCAAAAGTATTGAGACACTTTCAAAAATTCACATTTTTAAGGATTTCTCGAGAAATAAAAGATTACTGCTTTGAAACTTTTGTCGCAAAGAAGATATCTTTTAGTTGTTATTTTTCATTAAAAGTTATATCACCCATGCATTTAGGGGACCAGCAACAAATTGAGGAAAACGAAAATGTTTTTTGATCATCGTTCGTCGTAAATAGCTGAGAATAAGCTGTAAATTTCAGAAATTAGTTACCTTACAATGTACAATTATTTTACTTACTTTCGAGAAAAGTTCACTGATATGCATGAATATATAAGTATTTCTCTCAGAACTACGAATTTATTTAAAGGTTTTAGCTCATAACACGTAAAGTTTTCTATCAAAGCTTACCAAACTATTCGAAAACTTGACAGCACACAAGAGAAATATTATATTAAAATTTGAAAGTAAAATATTGGAAACATAAAATATGGACATTTGAATTAATTAATTTTTTTCAGCGCATTCGCGAAAGATAGCAATTTATAACTTTCTTAATCCAAACCCCAACTAGATTCTCCAACACATAATAAAATTCTAGTTCAATATCTTAAAAATTCGGAAAGTTATCAGCCATATAATGAGCCGAATTCGAATAGATCTTGGATAGGCGACGGCGACGACTCGTTAGGGGTTGTTCGCAAGTTTGCAACATTTGCTTGCAATCGCTCAGTGCGATTCATGATAAAAACAGATTATTTGCGAACAATCCCTCACGATTCGTAGTGTGTCCAAAAACTATTCATATTCAGCTTATTAGAACGCTGATAACTTTTTGAATTCTTAAGATATCAAACTGAGATGTTATTATGAGTTGGAAAATCTAGTTGGGATTTAGATTAAGAAAGTTAATAATTTTTATCTTTTGCACGTGCGCAGAGAAAAATTAATTGCCTTAAACGTTCATATTTTATCCAATTTTCAACATTTTAATTTCAAATTTTAATATTATACGTCTCTTGTCTGCTGTCAAGTTTTCTGAAAGTTTGGTAAACTTTGATGGCAAACTTTACTCGTTATGAGCCAAAAAACTTTCAAATAAAACTAGTAGTTCTGAAAGAAATGCTTATATCTTCATGAATATCAGTGATATTTTCTCGAAAGTAAGTAAAATAATTGTACATTCTAAGGTAACTAATTTCTGAAATGTACAGCTTATTCTCGGCTATTTACGATGAACAATGATCAAAAAACATTTTTGCTTCCTTCAATTCGTTGCTGATCCCCTTAATGCATGGTTGATATAACTTTTAATAGAAAATGACAGCTAAAATATGTACTTTAGGTGACAAAAGTAACAAAACAATTGGTCTTTTATTTCTCGAGAAACCCTTTAAAATGTGAATTTTTGAAAATGTCCTAATAATTTTGGTCATATAGTTTATATTCAGCTTAAAAAGAACAATAAAAGTTAGGAAACTATTTTTAAAGTAATGAGTCTTTTTTATGGAATCTGACAGAATCAAATGGTTTTTCTCCACAAATGTCAGTCAGTTTTCTGTTAAATGGCTCAGGACCATAGGGGTTAGAGAAGTTCCGCGTGGTTGCAAGTAGAGCCCAAATAACTGGAGAGGCCGACGCATCCGCCATATTGGAGCAAGCTTACAACAGGGAAAGCTATTTTTTATTGGCAATCAGTCGCCAAATAGGGAACGAGAGAGTCGGAGAGCGAAGGTGAACATTGGCGAAATTTTGGAAATAGTTGGCGTCGTTTCCAAGCTGCTAGTCACTTTGCGGGCTATTAATTATCCATTTTTTTTTTCTTTCTGCATCTGCTGGAAATCTGAAGAGCTGAAATCCTTTTTTGGAGCTGTTCGCACAATTTACAGCCGAACAACCACCCATTTGACTCAATTTAACACATGCTAAAGAAGTGTAAACATCAGCAGAAATGCTATCGCTACGAAGCACTGAATCAAGTTTGCTCCAAAATGGCGGATGCGTCGGCTCCTCCACTATAGGGGCCTTAGTTGCAAGCAGTTGTGAAGGCGTCATTATCGTTTGAAAATGACACAGTGAAAAAACTTGTTTATCAAAACGTATTAAATTTACATTTTCCTCTTCAGCAGGTCTACAAATGCGAAAAAGCTGTTTGATTTAGTTTTACTTGTCATGTGAAAGGTTACTAAAAACATTTAATTATGAGTTTCACCTTCGAAACTATGTTTTATGTACAGTTTAGGTGTTTCCTACCACCATAAATATTCTATTATGGGGTAAATAGAAGCACTGTTAAGTAGTAATACAAAATACACTTTTGTGAGCATTTAACATAAATTCAGCGTATAATTTAATTTTTTTTAATGATTTTGCGTCACATTTCTCTCTCAACCCTCTCTCTGTCTTTCTTACTCTGTTTATTAACGTTTAGTTTTACAAGTCAATGAGTAAATTAGAAAATAAAATGAATAATGAAAAAATGCTTTTAAAAGATAATAAGCCTGCCGGAGAGTTATAGTGAAAAACTTTTGAGCATTGATTTTTTTTTAATTATATTCACCAAATACTTTTGAAATTAAAATAAAGTGCTATGAGCAATAAAGCTAAAACTTAGCTTTGTGAGAATTACAAATATATATGACCGGGGGAAGGGGAAGCAATAAAAGTTTTGGAGGGACAAATTTGGACAAATTTTTATTTAATTCAGTGTAGTTCGCCTTAATTACTGAAAAAGACCCTCCACGGTACTCACGGTATTTCAACATTTAAAAAAAAAAAAAAAATCCGTGCATAAATATCAGTCAAACAAGATATAAAAAAATTGATTAGCTACCTATTTTCTGTATAAAATCTCACTCTACAACTATACTTAAAATAATTTATTTACTTCTCTCTAAACTTTAAATTAAAACTTAATCATTAAAAAAAAATCTAACTAAGTAAGTTTAGAAACATACAAGTTTTAGCAGAACTACAATCTTTTTAAGAGAGAAAACAATGCGTTCTATTTCTGATATAAATACTAAGTTGTTTTATTCTTTCAATATGAAAGTATTGCGTCTTGGTTTTTATTTTCCAATTCAGATCTCTTATCGCTCGCAGAAAATCGATATCGTCTTCGAGAATTACTATTTTATGTGCACAAGAAGGAAATCTTTGCCTAGTTAATCCACCAGTTACGGTAGTTCGGGAAGTTCTCTCCCTACTTCACACAAAGAGATAGTCAGATAGCTATCTCTTGTTGAACATTTCTTGATAGAGACTCTCAGAGCACATCTTCTTCATATGTGCTCTGCATTCAGCAAACACAAAAATCAGGCTAGCTCGTTTTATAGTTTATCATGTTACTATACTTCGGGTTTTGTGAGTTGACAACGTTATTATTTATTTGGGTTCCTTTTGCAAATGGTTTTTATTATTCTTCTTCTTTTGAAAATTTGTTGATAGTATTGTTATCGATATTATAAATAATATTAATATTACTATTATTAGTAATAATATTAATAACTTCTATTAATGTACATTGTAATAATATTAATATTATTGCCATTACTATTTAAGTACATTATTATTACTATTAGTAATAATATTAATATTGTTGCTAATACTATTATTTTTAGTAATATTATTGTTCCTTATAATAAACTTGGTATTTACTATGTATTTGTTGCTAGGCGTAGTAGTAGTAGTGGTGGTAATAGTGTTGCTGTTATTATTATTACTATTGTTGACATTATTGTTGTTCTTTGTTATAATTATGATAAAATATTATTGTTAATATGATCATTATTGTTAGTATTATTATCAAAGACCATTATCTTTGTTATTATTGTCAATGGGTAATTCTTGCGAAACCATGTCCCACAAGTTTGGATTTTTTTTTCAATTGCTTCAATAAATATTATCAATTAATCATATTATTTTATTGATTCTCCATACGTTTGCGAGTATGTGTACTTGCCACCAACGACAGCTCGTCCAATCCGCAGCTGGTTGGAAAACAGAAGTTCTAAAAGAGAAAATTATTGTTTAATAGCGTCATGTTCGCTCTTCATGCTTTCATTTTACATTTTAATTAAACTTTTATTGTTTCTAAGAACCTTATGTTTGTATTTCATGGGGTTTTTTTTCATTGCAATTGTCTTTAATGCCTTGATGTGTTTAGGTGGCGGACTACTTTATATTTTTATTGAACTTTAAATGCTGTTTAATGACCTGTTGTATTTATTTATGTTTTTTTAATGGTCTTTAGAAGTTTATAAATTTAATAGATTGGTAGACTAACTTACATTTTAATGGAAGGTTTTATCTGGATAGATTAAAAACTTCAATCAAATGAAAAACTAAACGCGTTGTGGTTAGGCGTTGGTACCTTAGCCTCAAAGAGTTAGTAACCCCTCAAATTCGAATCTGGCTCCAGTCGTTAGATTTTCAAGAAGCAGAAAAGTTTCAATGTCCATGCGTGTGGTTGTACGGCATGCAAAACATCCCTCGAAAAGTAATCTTTAGACGTTAAATGCTGTTTGGCAAAATTATATTCCTAGTTCAGATTTGCATTGTAAGAGCCCGGGTGTATCCATCTGGTTTAGAAACTGATCGTCGAGATTCTAAAGGTAATAGTATCTGCTGATAGTAGCCACTACGCAGCCCCACTAAAAACAAACAACCATTACAGCACTCGAAATTTCAAAACTTTTTCGCATCCCAGATTTAAAATCTTTATATACTCTCATTCAAGTTATTCTTTTGCCACGATCGTAATTGTAGCTTTTGTTACATAATACAGTCGAACTTGCTTATAACGAGAGCGAAGGGACTGCGATATTTGCTCTTTATAACCAAGTGTGTAAAGGGTTTGTGAAAAAGTCATAAAAATTCAAACACACTGACTTTTTTTGTGATTTTTATTTCTGTACTGAGCCCAATTAGTCAATTAATATGGTTTGAACTGTCTTATTTTCTCTTTCTTGCTTTACTGTTTTTCGAGAAATGCTCCTGGCTCGAAAAACATCGTCATTCGAAACTAGTTTGAAGCTTTTCTGCACATCAAAAGTCATTGACTATGTTAAGCGTAGTTCGGCATGAGATTCTTCACATTTTTTGTTGTCGTTTTCACAATTTTCTTCATCTGCTTTTGTTTGAATTAGAGTTACAATAACCTTGAAAGTCATAACGTTGGCAGCAACTAATCAACAACTACTTTTCAAATGCTCCTCTCCTCCGCAAATTAAAGAAAAGTTCATTCATCACTAGTTCTCAGAATTTCAGACTCATCACTAACTTTCGGATGATTTCGGAAAGTTAAAGGATTTTTTTTCCAAGAAAAAATAAACTGAGCTGGAAGTATGGCACTCTTATGATTCACGAAATATTCCTCGCTTTAAGTGAGGATTTTTCGTTAAAAGCGAGTTATGCTCCCATAGACTTAACATTATACCAACCAAATAATTCTGGTTTCTTTGTTAAATCAGGGCTCGTTACAAGCGAGTTCGACTGTTCTTTCTTCACAACACTTTTCATCCCTAATTGACATGTATTTCGTTATTAAAGACATTACTGAAAGTAAATATTCCAAATTGGCTTCGAAAAGCTATCTATTTCACCATATATCATAAATGAATACTTCATGGCCTCTCCAGCATCTAATAAAAAGCATCAGCTATGCGGTAATTCATGCTGCACAATTTATCAGAGCTGTATAAAAAGGAACTCCTGCTCCATACGGTCGATACGCTGTTGATCACTTTTCACAAGAGTGATAAATAACCTCTTTCTCCCTTTATTTGCCCGGCCCAGAAAAGCTCCTTCCCACCCCTCTCTAAACTAATCACACACACACACACATTTGTCCCCATTTCTTTCCAACGTTGGCGATGAGTGTCAATGTCCTGTTATTTGTATCAATTGCCATGGTACTCGTATCGGAATTAGATTCGAAATTGGAAAAAAAATATGTTCATATCAAAAGTTTTTGAGTCTCAGTAATAGTTTCGTTAAATTTAATAGCTGCTACTATATTTGAAAATTCAGCGGTTACTGTCCTTTATATTTATTATTCCTCAATTTATTTATCATTGGCTGCAAAGTTTCATAATTCTTTGCATTAACTATCGTCTAAGCTGTTTATTGTTTTGTTGGATTGGCAACGCTAAAAGAAATTAGATAAAATAGTTGGAATGTTTTAATATAAAGTGTGAATAGAGTTTTTTTTTCGCACATTGCATTTAAATTTTACACAAATGTGTAGTAATTAAAAGTCTTTTCAAAAAAAATGTAGAATCTGCTTTAAAAGAAGAAAATTATTTATTTTAAAATTCCAAAAAAGCGAAATGGAGGAAACAATAGCAGCGTACTTATACTGCGCGTTATTGAAAACACGAGAAAACAGCACAGGGCAATAAATTTAATCAAAGAAACAAAATAAAGCGAATAGAAGCTTTTACCATAAATATCAGAAATATGTGTTTCGCTGTGGTTCAGTATAAAAGCGCACGTATTTGCTCTCAATACCTATTTTATTTGTGAAGATTATCTACAGTCAAAAAATATGTAGTAAAAATATTTTACTTTCTTATTTATTTCCTTTTTCCTTTCCCCAGAACTTGAATGGTCGCCGCAAAAACCTTTAGTTTTAAATAATTAAAAACATTTTGTACTACGCTTTTTAACTAATAAAAACTTGGGATTTTGTTTTAAACCTAAATCTCCGTGCGACTTCATCATAAAGTGTGTTTATTTTCTCTCCTATTTTATTGTTCACACTTAACTATTAATGTCCTTTGTTTTCATTGCTGTATGGTTTACTTTTTTTTCTTCTCATTTTTAAATAGTTTTCTTTAATTTTCTTTCATTTTATTTTCCGTTTTTCTTTGAATAGAGGAATTGTACAGAAGAAAATTATGGAAAAATGTCTTTAACCTGATTTTAAGAAAATACCAACTACTCTCCGTTTTCGAAAGCCAAAACTAGCACTCGGGATTGATTTCATTTTAAAAAAGGGCAATAGGTTGAGGATGTGCACTTCCCACTTGCAGTTATTGTCCTTTTCTACACTACTTTAAAGGAACTGCTAAACACTTTATTTTGCCTCCTTTTTCTTCCGGGTTTCCACTCCTATTTTAATAACATCGGAGCAGACCTGACGCATGCGCAAATTCGCGGGAGGATTCGGCTAAGGAAAATAACAGCATTCATTTACTAGTCAGGTTACTCAATAAGTTTTTATCTCTGTTTAAGTCTCAGAATCAGATTAAAGCCATTATCGGTTTAATAATGTATCCCTTTCACCACATACTATAACTCGTAATTATGAGTGCTTTGAAACATCCTTGTTTTGAAACATTCCCCTAAAATATTATTAAACAATAAATATTTCGCTAAGTTTATTACGACATAAGAATGCGAGGAATGCTTTTTAACTCGAGGGAAAGTTACTTGCGCTCTAAATGGCAATCTCTGAAATATGTTATGCCAATATTTGAGCTTTTCTATCACTGGCGAAGTAATCAATAGATGTGTTTAATAATCTTGTTTACGAAATGTTTAGATAGTCTCTGAATTAGAGCTAAGCGTCATAGACAATGCTTCTAAAATAAACGTTGGCGTCTGATTTTGTTGCTAACTTTTAAAACAAGCAATTAAACAACATATCGTCGCCTCAGAGCAACAATAAGAAATATAATCCCAGGAGTAAGGATATCCTACTGTTATACCTCTGATTAAAATAATAAGAACACTTACTTATATTCCTAAGACTTGGAAGTCAAACATTGTATGGAATCTCTATTTGCCAAATTTTGAGCAAGATTATATTTATGGTTAAAGAAAACGGAGGAGGCCATTTATAACTAAACTGATTATAAACTTTTTTTCCTATTGATGTATCTATCTAGTGTGATTTTGTATTTTAGTAAAATAAAGCACTTTCCTGAAGGTCTTTTTTTTCATAACTGCTCACAGTTAAAGTAATGATAAATGTCCTTGACCACAGTGTTAGTTTATATGTCTACCACGGGCGGATATAAGGAATCGTCATGGGGATCATGACCCCTCTCCCTAAACCGTTGACAATTTTATATATGTATCTCTATTTTATGTGATCATAATTTAATAATTACACACAAGATGGATGAATGTAGAATATCATGCAAATATTTATTCCACCTTGTGTTTTAATATTCAATGAATGAATGTAAATAGTTTCAATAAACGTTTTACTTCATTAATTGTTCTATTTAGTAAATATTTGAAATAATATTTCTTTTTATTGCTTCTGAAATGAACCAACAAAGTTTATATCTGACTAGGTGCCTTGTTCCTAACCGATATGGTGCTTTTGATTGACATCATAACAGTTCTAGAAATGTTTCATACCTAAAACCCTTATATTTTTCAGCATGATCCCCCCTCCTCCTTTGACACCCTCAGAGACCACCCGCACCTACCAGTGGGTCTCTGAGGAATTTATTTAAAAACATAAAAATACAGAAAAAACACATTATTATCCCCCCTCGGCTTAAAATACTAGTCTGTATTCACCTTGATGTCTACAAGTCACGCAATATTTCTCTTATTATGCAAAAATCTAGAACTATCAAGTTTGACACATTTGTGAGCATCGCTGATCGATTATATTTGATCGACGAAAATATAAAAGATGAAACATGATTAAACTATTTTTTAAGCTCCATTTATCTAGTCATATGGAAAGGAACGCAAAAACAAAACAGTATTTCAGAAAAGCTTTAAATCTATTGTACCTGAAAAGACTTAAAAATATGTATCTGCATGCCATATGAAAAATGTCTATTGTTTAAGTTATTTTTGTATTTAATCTTTATCTAGACAATTTTACTACTAAAAAAAATTTTTGTCATCCAAACGTTATTTAATTTATTGTTGTGAATCCTTTTTGGTAGACTGGACGAAATTTGCAGCAATCCATCATTTTTCAAATATGTTAAACAAGGATGAAACGGGATTTTGTTTTCCATGTGTGTGTGCGTGTGTGTATACTAGTTTGAAAGATATTTGAGTATCTAAAGTAGAATTCACTCTTCGTTGCCAAAACTGCATATTATGAATTATTCATAGCTGCTTTTTCTTTCCTTTAACAGTATATGTCCAAAATTGCATTACTTTTAAGCAGGTTATAACTTTTTAAAATTCCTGCACTGAGCTTTAAAATATTGTTTATTTATTAGTCGCTTAAAATACGTGCCGAAAAATATGAGAAGCCTTAAACGACGTTTATATTGTACTTAACAACATAAAAATTCAATTTACTCTAGCATAAAAATCTCTTCAACTTCTTTATCTTACTCAGTAACACAAACCCAGCTACAATTTAATAAAAACTTTCGAAAATGTCAGCTGTCGATTATTCTTAATGATAGTGGGAGCTAGTAGCGGCAATATGACGTAATTAAAGAAAACATAATCACTAAGAAAAACATAAGGGGAAGTGGGGCACGTTGGTCCGCTTTTTTACTTATCATTTTTTATCTCATCAAAAAATTTAATGATCAGTTTGATTTTCTACAATAATTTTTCACTGAACATTCTCAACCCCACAGATTTTTTGGAAGTGTTGAATAGATAAACTTTTTTTATATTAATTTTTTAACGAAACCTCGTAAAGTGGACCAACATCCCCCACGGGTGGGGTACGTTGGTCCGCCTGGTGGGGCACGTTGGACCGCATAACACAAACAACATTTGTTATAATTTTAGTGATAAATACTATTAAAATTTGTAACTACCTTATTCTCTGTTGTGTGTAGAGTGAAAAATATTAAGTTTAAAGCTTAATATAACATATTAAATTGATTTTTATATAAATCATTTTTTTAAAAAACATCAATAAGCATTCACCATTAGTACACAATTATTTTTTTAAATCAAAAGAAAAATCATTGAATATTGTTATAATTATTGGGATTTAAGAGCAAAAAACGTTTTTAAATTATGTGGGGTAGGTTGGTTGGATCCAACGTGCCCCACAAAGAGTGTACCAACCTACCCCCCCTTCTTGGTCTGAAAAGTGATGTCATAATTGTTTTCTTTTTGACAATAAATGAAAAAATTGCCAATTATATTGAAGTAAAGGAACTTACTTTAAGAAATGAGTACAATTTTTTTCCGCAATCTTGATGAAAACCATTTAAAAAAAAATAAAGTTACAGTTTTCTGAAAATTACTCAAGACTACTGAAATAACATTTCCTGGAATAAAATTTGTTCAAATATAATTGTATCATGTGATTTCATTATAGGATTTGTAGGATCATAGGTGCTATTTGTTGGTCATAAAATAAAATAAAAAATATTAATAGTATTAAAGTAATTGAGACCGGTCCAACGTTCCCCACCTCCCCCTATACTTGTCTTAAAAATGCAAGTCTTAAAAAATAACTCTAGAAAGTACTTATTGAAAATTTAACGAATAAAATTAACACAGAAGATGTTTATAGAACTTTATTTTGTGCGTTTTGAAGCTCATAAAACGCTATTTGGTTGATAAAACTCTTCTCTACAAAATATTTGCCAACCAAGAACTGAAGGAGGGGGGGGGGGATCAATTTTTATTTTTTACATTGGAGGTGAATCACTTTAACTGTCATTAATTATCAAAGAAATTGCACTGAATGCTGTTTTTAACCTAAAAACACATTTATGGACCATAAGAGCAAATTATTTATGATTAATTGATTGTTATAATAGAAAAATATAAAACGGTAAGAACTTAACTTTAAATTCAGTAGTTAAATTACACAGAACAAGTAATGTGTTTTTGCCTTAATAGAATTGGTAAAAGAGTTTCTTGGAGCAAATGTTGATGTATCAGCATCTAAGTCGTGAAACCTGTTACGATTTACAAATCAACGGAATTTCTACACTTAAAAGTGACTAAATTTTTATTGTTCTTACTCATTGTTTAAACTAAGTTAATCATGCGTACATACACGAATTCAACTTGATTATATGACTTAAAGATGTATTGAAATATAATCTGGTTTAAAAATTATATTTTCAATAAACTACGAGTTTTAACGCTATCCCCCAGCCTCTTGAAGCAATTCATATTTCCATCTTAAATATAAAACTTTTCCAATAACCATTCCTTTATAATTCTTTAAAATACTTTCCCCGCTTTTAAACTTAGTTCAATGTTTGAATCAATTTTGCAAGCATTTTCTAGCGGCGATGCCAGCATAATTGATTCACCTCAACGAAGATGGTTCATTCGACAGTATTCAAGCAATCCATCATTCCCTGAATATGCTCGCGACTAATACTAGAGGAATGTGATTGTTTATTTTTTCTAAGGCCATTGATATAGGGAGCCCTCTGCATGTCATGATGAAGATAGATTTATTTTCAATTTATTTTCGCAAGATATTTTGCATAAGAGTTTGACAGAATTTTAAAACTGTCGTATTTTAAAGTTTATTAATATGAAAGCTGTAATGCAATGCAATTTTAAATGAAAAATTCACGTTGTGCTTAAATTTATCGTCTGCCGTGCTTTATATTTAATTTTTATGAGTTTATTATCATCTGTAATGGTAAATATTGCCGCTGATTATTTAAACAATATTCTGCGCTATTTGTTTTAATATTATTATTTTTTTTTAGAATGGCAACAGTGAAAAAAATTCGAAGAGTTAAAAGTTAAAACGAATATTTCGATCGCTGCCAGTGTTGTGGGAGGAAAATATCTGTACTTCAGAGCCAGACTGATGTAAGTCTAAAAATTACGATTTTGCGTTTATTAGTACATTGTTATTAAAACCTCTTCCGCATCGAGCCATGTCAACGTAATTTTTTTTAAAAATCTTTTTTCATTTTTTTACCAGGGTTAAAAGAGCGCGCGCCCCATCCTTTGCATGTGCCAGAAAAAAGTTTTTCCTCTCTCCTGTAAGTATACCATAATGTGACTTACGTCCTTCTGACACTGAGGTACAGATATGTGCAGATATATTTATAAATGTTTTAATTTTTCTATTATTATTTAGTAGAGAAAAGAAAAAAACTTAATTACGAGTGGAATACAAGAAACACACGTTGTACAACTGCTAAGTAAAATATATTAAGATATAATATAAAATGTTTCTGTACCTGGGAGTAAAAGGGACATATGTCACGAAAACAGAAGTTTTCAATAAGTGTGTTTCAAGTAATTTTGCCTCAAAACCAATATGTGAAATATTCCAGCGTGTACTGTTTTCAATTTTCTACTCTGTTTATTATTAGATATTAGTTATGATACTTTACATCTGTGAGTAAAGTATACAAACTTGAGTATTATGGTGCATAGATATCTATTTCAAAAAGTTGCACATAATGCATTTTATTTTCCACATGCAGATTGATGCTCTGCTCTTTGGTTTTCTTTTGATAAGCTTTACTTGGCAATGTTTTTGCTTCAAATATGTTTTTTCATGTTTCACAATTGCTATAGATATAAGCTGCGCCATAAAATTTAACATTGTATAAAACATTCATTTTACTTAATAAATAATCGTGCTATGCACCAGTTTCGTACACATCATTAGTGTATACCTGTTCCAACGATCTAACAACTGAAATAATTTTAATGTCCAATACATATGAGAAAAAAACTGTGACATTCAAACGTCTCACCATTTTCACGATTCAGTTTTCCTTCATAAATATAAAATCATGTTATTCACTCCAAAGTGGGAAAACGAGTTTGTTGTTTGTACCGATGCTATCAACAAAGAAAAAAAAAACGAGAAGTATATCTTGTCCTGCTTCAATACATTACTTTGTTTACTTACATTCTTCCCGCAAGATATATTGCCTTTTATTTCCTGAAGCCCTCTTCCTGAATGGTTAATTTAATTGCGCTCAGGAAATATTTTTCTTTTCTCGACTCCGACTGATCTTCCTATTAACACTAACATAACTCCAGGACTGCTGGAGTATGACCGTAGTATGGCTTTGACAAAAGCTTTTAGTGTGATTGCTGCCCAAGAGCGTTTTTCATTTTCTTTTGTACGGAGCCGTTCGGAAAGTATGAATTCAGTCGCAGTGAAACGGATTCTGTCATGGAGTCATATCAAAGAAATGTATTACGGTTGTGATTGTTCGGAATGAAAATATTTCCACTTTTTCGAGTGGACGTGTATTTATAAGAAATCTGAAAACAGTCTTTGTTTTATTTTAGAAAGTAATGTCAAATGTAGCTCATATGAGGCAGTGAGTAGCAAATTGATGTAAGTGGACATTTCCAACTTTTGAGTAAAACGCGTTTAAAGATCCTAGGTAGGCTTTCATTGAATTTTTTTCCTAAATCATGTTTTTGAATTTTTTGGATGATTTTTCGTTTGATAATTGTGACACTGGTGTTAAAATGAGATTTTTAGTTTGAAAATTTAAACGCAATAAAGGTAATTATAGTTAATGTAAACTTGAAAAGTAAAAAATATATTTTAAAACTTAGGTTGTTTTGTAATTATCCTCGTAATCAAATAAAAAAATTAAAGAAAAACTGGGGATAAGGGGGGGGGGATTGCTCAAAACTGAAATGGCTTTTTTTTTCGTATATACAATCGAAGTTTTTGCTACATTAAGGCTCTGACGCATTATTTTTCATCAAGTGAAAAGGGAAATTATAACTATATTTTGCGTGAAGAAAAACATCAGTATTGTGAAAATAATCAGAAGATCTTCTTTTTTATGTACATGGTGGTCAAAAACAATTTATCCTATTTATGAAACCCTTGCGCTAAATCCGCTGGACCAATCGAACCAAATTTTCAGACATAGTTGCTTGCAGGTATGCGATGAAGATTGCGATGATTTTAAACTGCGCAGTGCGTTCGATTGCGGTGACCGTGAGAGACTTTCAAAGTTTTCAAATGGCAACAACAACTTTGACCTCACGCAAATCAATTAGCGCATTGGAAACCTACAAATGACGTTGGATCGATTGGCATTTGACGAAAGTTGCTGGATGACATATCCGATCTCTTGACTGAAGAAACTCTTTCCGCACTGTTTATTAATGGTTTTCCCACATAGAGGGGGGGGGGGACAAAACTTTACACGTGCTGTTCTGTGATTGGAGCACCTACTACAGTTTAATCCAGTCTCCAGTGCATGATGCAAAGTTAGGCTCCTCCCCTCTCGCGTTGTCATTAGTTCTTAACAAAGATCTTCTTTGCAAATGCCTAGCCTTTCGTTATATATCAATCGTTCTAGCGCCATTTATGTGTGTTTTTCTTTTTTCAATACGCTCATAAACATTTTCAAATAAAAAACTGGGTGTTGCAATTGTGAATTTTTTGAAATTCCCTCACTGGTAAACGTAACCGTAAGAAATGAGTTGTTTCAAATCCTTATAATCTCCGGCGCATTCCTCCAACGACCATATGTGAAGTTTTAGTTCGGTTGGTTCAGAACATAGACCGCTAGGGCTTCAAATATAGGGAGCTCATTTTGGACCAATCTGTTGCGTATTAAGAGTTCTTAGAAACAAATTTTAATTCCTCCAGTTCTAGGTTTTCCTCTGCAAAAACAAAAGAAGCAAGTAACTTAATTGAAGCTAAAATTTCAACAGTAACAACATTTGAAATTGAATTTCAAAGCTGAAATAAAAGTAAATAAAAAAAAACACGCTTTTCAAACCCTTACCATTTACATGCACTTGGTAACAGCTACTGTGAACAGTCAGTAAATAATGAAATATCCTCTGTTTGTTTTAAGAAACACACCGGAATACTTAAAGATAAAGGAATCCTGTCCTTTTACGGGTTGTTAAACATAACATCTTGTATCAGTTGCTCATTACGTATTCCACAACCGATCAAGCAGCGATCTTACTTTGGTTTGAAACTTACGGTTTCGGGGGAGGAAGTTAATTAACATACACATTAAGTCACGAAAGCACCTCTTCGGATATTTTCAATTGTTCCTTCAAAGTATGATCACTTCCATTGCAACACCAGTTTCATTCTAAAAGCAGAAATGAGGAAGCTTAAATAACTAATGAAAGTTTGGAAAAATGAAATTAACTATTTTGGAAATTACGATAGAAAAGAGGAAAAGCTAATACCTGAGTTTAAGTCCTAGATGTGTAAGAAGTTTCTTTGATTGCAAATTTTAAACTTCTTCATTTTGCTCCCAATTCAAAGACATTTTAACCACCCCATAAAATTAATCCTTAATGTACCTAACTTCTTTTTTACTGCGGAACCACTTGCCTAAATATTTTTGCCAAATATTAATCATTAATCAAAAATAAATTATTTTAAAATAAAAAAAAGAACCGACTTCAAAAAACAAAGGGGAACTCAAAAGTAAAAAATCTTAATTGGTCATACTTACACACAATTTTTTACCCAAGTATGTAACTCAAATTTATTTTACAACTCCAGTACAAAAATCAACTAAATTAAACACCCAATTATAAAATAAACACTGATTTTAATTACTATACGATGAATTATTTTAATACCTAACTAATTATATACGATCTCTTAATTTTTAATAATCATTTGAATTCGGGGCCTCCTATTAACTTCTACCTAACATAACTGAGTAGGTTTAGTTTTAAAGATTTTTGCGTTTTGTCAAATTAGTGTTTAACACGGGATTTGGTGGGTTATCAGTTACATTAGGTACTATTTTATGGAAGGCCCCGACTTCAAATGGTTATTAAAAGTTAAGAGATCGTGTATAATTTTTGTACTGGAATTATAAAATAAATTTGATTTATACATTTGTGTAGAAAATCATATGTAAGTATGACCAATTATTTTTTACTTTTGAGTTCGTCTTGAGTTTTTTGAAGTGGGTTCTTTTTTTATTTGAATTTTTTTATTAGTGGTGTAAATATAAAATAAGTACGTAAGGTAGAGCATGTGGTACACTCCTTACGTACATTTCGAGCGAGAAAGCGTCCAGCACGGGAGTCTGAAAACAGCTAAGATGAGCAAAATAGAGAAATAAATAGAGCACAGCATCTCGGAGACTTCCAAAGACTGAAGAAAAGCTTTTTCAAATGCTCAATTATTTACAAAGAAAATCGTCTTCATCATCAGTTTGACTTTATCAAAGTATGCTTTCCGAAAAAAATTCACGACTCACTGAAAAACAACAGAAATCGCTTTAACTTTGCCCATAGAACTTGAAGAGTTTTCTTGATTTTTCAAGGATTCCATCTTCAGATACTGACCTGATGACCATGGGATCACCCGGGAAGTACCCATTTCAAACGAGAAAAAAAAAAAAGAATTTTCCAAATTAGTCTGTGCGTGTTTGAGTTTACGGGGGACATACATAAAAAGATTCCGATAAATTACGAACGTCTTTTTTGATGTCGGTTAAAAAAAAAAAAAAAAAAATCTTAATGCGCATAACATATTATACGATCGGCACAAAACACTGATCTTTGTTCCTCTTCAGTATTTATTTGTGCGCTAATTTAATTACAACCATTTAAATGTCAATGGTTTTTCTAACTATTTTATATTTCACAATAATACGTGTCACGTAACTCGTGGATAAGTCACATTTTTCTCTACTTGGCCCCTTTATCGATCAAAACCACACTAGAAACAGAGTATCTACTGTGATTTTGTATATATGAAGATCAAAGTACTACAAGAGCAATGATACTAAATGAATTTCCTGTTTGCTTCAGAGGAATCTTTATTCAAAATTTGCGATATGACTAATGATTAATACAGGGGAAATATTTAGGGGGTACTACCCCAAAGCAAGAGCCCCATAAAAAGATAAAATACCCCTTTGAAACACATACCCCCCGTTCTTAAGGGTGCACCCCTGATTAATATTAATGTTTTATGGTACTTTTTTTAACACTGAATAAAGAAAGTACCTTTGTTTTATGGCACTTTCTTCAACAACGGATTTTATATTTAATCGTTTAATATTGAAATTAAATGAAATTTATTGTTTTTTGTCCATAACTTTTTTCTAAAGAACAAGTATGGTGAAGCAAAGGTTTGGAACCCAAGTTAGATCACTCTTATCCAATAAACAAAAAACCATAAAAATTGTTTCATTAAGTGAGACGCTATGAATTTACGAACAACAAAGCGCGAGTATGAAATTTGAAGAGTTCCCTCGATTTCTTCAGGATCCCTCATACCCGGACTTGAAGACCACGTGATACCTACCTGTGACGTATCACGCAGCTGACGAAAGCTGGTTCACGTAGCCACAACGTATAAAATCTAAAGTTTCTTAGATTTCTCCGGGACCCCTCATCAGATCCAGACAAAATTAACATCGGACCATCTGAAAAGCATATCCTTCCAAACACTTATAAAAAAAATTAAAAAAAATCAAATCTTTTCAATATTCTCGGAGTAATACGAAAACATACATAAAAAGCCGCAAGATAAAATCATAACCTCCTTTTTTGAAGTCTGTTAATAATTCAACAATTACAAAATGTTTTTGTTACTCGTTTTAGTTTTGCTGTAACTATTCAAGTGATAAAAAAGAAAAAAGAAAAAAAGAAAAAAAATACCTTTGTGCTGAACAGTAAAGTAAGACAAAACAACGTTAGAAGAAGCACAAATTTGTAAATTACAGCAGACACGTGTTTCGGCGTTACAGGGAACGCCTTTTTCAATGCAAAAAATAATAGCTTATGGATGAAAAGACATCCGACAAAAGCCAAGAGCAGATAAGCATGCAGTTTAAAAGAAAAAAACTGCGGATTAGCCAAACACCAATGACAAAGTTATAAACCGATCAGGAACCAATAGGAATGCAAGCAAAGGCTAAGAGCTTTCTCTTAGGTACGAACCCAGAAAGAAAGAATTCAATTGGACAAAGATTAAGCCGAAGCTTAAACAAAAAGAAAAGAAATTGTCAGTAACCGTGAACCGCAAGAAAGGAAAAGCTGAATGGAAAACCATGAAATAAAATAAACAGAAACAAAAAATATTCGAAAAAAGGAAAAATAAAGATAAATAGAAGAAAATGGGGGGGGGGGAGTGTCAATCAAGACAAAAAGGTAAAAATAAACAAAGGAAGATCGATAAAAATGAATGGGGAAAAAAGGGGAATGGGGAAAGGACAGTATTAAAGATATGGGAGCCAAATGTTAGAAAAATATGGAACTGCACTAAGATCGTGCTTCTTCTAACGTTGTTTTGTCTTACTTTACTATTCAAGTGATGTCTGAAGTTTAAAATTTTTTTTTTTTTTTGGTAAGCATTTAAGAATATCTAAAAACAATTTTGACAAACGAAAATGCATTTTTTTTTTCAAAAAGATTCAAAAATAAAAATTATGCTTTGCTGTTTCTGGACAGAACGAATTCATGACGCTGCAATGCTGCAAGGATAAAATTATTAACCATGAAAACTAAAATGTATATCATATCGGAACCTGGTGCTGCAAGCAATTGTAAAGTGAAAAAAATTAACGGTAAAAAAAATGGAAGAGAGAAAGGGAAAAACTGATCATTCTGAAAGTACAGATACCTTTTCGAAATAAACAGTTACTGTGAGTCAAAATCGCAGATCTAAGTGATCTGCCCCGTCCTTCGTCAACAAGTCAAGATTACAGAAAAACGACAATGCGTTATATGTGCCTGAGTAAAAATTTAAGAAACTTCAGGTTTCAGATGTGGTGGTGACAGGAAGGTCATAATTGAAATGTTTGGGATAAATCAAGGGTCTGGAGCATTTTTTTTCGAAATGTGTCCCCAAAGCATAGTTTTAGGCCATCTTTGGTCACTTAAATGGGGGAGAGTCCTGATCTTCCTAACCCCTCCCCCCCCCCTATGGATCCGCGCCTGCTCGCAATAGAAGAAGAGGAAAAGTTAACAATTGTCTAAAGAATTATAGAGTTGTTACATGTGATCAAACAACGTTCTTCATGGCTACAAGTTTGTTTATAAGATAAAAGTTTCACAGCATAGCAGATATTAACAGAAGTATAAATGATTTGCTGAAACTTTGTATGCAAATGGGTACAATCTTTTATTCGAAATATATAAGCAAAAAACAAATGAACAATGTGAGCAACATCCATTCACCAAATTTGAACACTTCAAAAAGGCAAACGATACCGTAGAGCCTTTGTTAAATTTCGAGTGTACGGATTTCTTCTTCGTGAAGTAAAATAATATAAGAACTCACAAGCAAAGGGGTTTAAGTGCCAAAATAGAAAATTTGGAGATAACCAGTTCAAATGTTAGGATAAACTCTCATCTGTTTCTTGCAAGAGATGGTTCTAGTAGCTCTGGTAGGAAGACCGGACTCGGATCAACTTTTCAATGACAGTCCACTTACGGTTTGTTAAAACATTGCATACGTTTTACTCAAAACTGTTTTTAAAAAATTCACTTACACCACTTTGCTTCTAACTGCCTCAATTGGTACTGAGAATTGATGAAACTGCAATGATTGATGACAACGAACACAAATATTCCTTAGCAAAAAAGCATGAAAGAATTCATTTCTGATCTTCAGAAATAATGAATGATTCTTGGGTAGTTTTCTCAAGACATTTATCTCCTGAAGTACTTGTTGCTGCTATTCTCACACAAAAAGCTGTGAAAACTGCAAGATATATCTTATCAATCAGAACGAGTTTTATTCAGGTCAGAAAAACAGATTATTCGCAACAAATTTGGTAGTTATAACATTATGCAAAGAGCTTCGATATCACTTGCATCACTTGATACTATGGGATATTTTCAGAAACTTGCAGAGAGTTTTAGTGTCTTATTTTCGTAGTACATGGAAGACATAAATTGTCATTTGCATTGTAAAGTAGCATTCATATCTAAAGATGTCAAGAAGTTATTTCTGTTCTTAAAAATTGTTGTTGTATTTGCCCGGTCCGGGTGAAATTTGGGTTGGGCAAGAGTTTTATTTAATCATTGCTAAAAGCAAAAATAAATGATCGGAAATTTAAAGTTCATTGTTAATAAAGATTTTATGAATAAATAATCATTTGTACCAAAAATGACATCGTTGGCAATATTTTCGCTTATTGAAATCAGTTAATCAATCAATCTCTTTCTTTCATTTGCAAATTTTAACTATTGAATTGTGATAAATTTAATATAAAGCATATATATCAAGTTGAATATCACGTTAGACCATGTACTTCTTTAAAAAAAATCTTAAATGCACTCAAAAAAAATAATTAGTTTTCTGTCGCCAGATGGCAACGGTCTGTATGAAAACCTTAATTCATATCGAAGACGTTTGAAAATACTCAAACGTATTAAATAACTTAAGTAATCTAAAATATTTTTCAAACCTTTTGATTTCTCAGCAATCACGATTGCTTATTGTTTTCACTTGACAGTACTTGACGTCTTTTAATTTATTTTTCTAAGCTTATAATGCAAACTTCTCTGGTGCACGGGCCTCCATAAGCATGTCCCTCTTCCTCGGTTTGTGGCGTCCATGCTCTCCGATCCACATGCTTTCACGAGCCTGTCCCTTAAGGTGGTTCAAAAACTCTTTTTTTTTTCATCTAGAGTCCTGAACCCCACCTATTTTTTACACTTAATAATAGTATTATGCTGTAAAAATTTTAGCTTCTTAATCAAATTTTAAGAGGGTGTTTAATGACCCCTTAATTTAACAGTAGCCGTAGCATAAGAAAATGCCACAAGTTTAGAAACATTTAAATTCCCCAGATATTTTTTGTAATTATTTTATTGCAGTATATATGCATGTTACTAGTATATATTATAATATGTAGCATTGTTTTTTTAGTTCAATGTATTTTGTAACCCCCCCCTCCCCATACTTATGAAGTTTGGGGGAGGGTGTTGAGCACACTCTTTCATTGAAATAGGAAGCTAAAATTTTCCAGAATATTACTATCCACAAGTCTAAAAATAATGAGGGGTGTCCTGTTATCTAGGAGAAACTTTTTTTATATATGTATTTTTGAACCACCTTAATGTCCCTTCCCCTGGGCGGTGGCTGGCGTCTATGGGCCTCGGAAAGGTACATAGCAGACATCTAGCATCCAGTACACAACGTCTAGCCGCTGGCATTAATTTCAATTTTGACATCTTGAATTTAAATTATAGTTACTAGCCAATAGTAGAAATAAGAAATATAACGAGTTGGATCCTATCACAATTCGTCACTGTGAAAAATATCATTTCAATTCAAGATCTCTAAATTCAAACGAATCTTCCATTTATTAAACTAGTTTCAATTGTACAGCACTAAAAGTCATGAATACGATTTATTTTTGACGCACATCAGTGACGGCTCGTGCCTTGAAAAAGTGAGAGAGCGAGATCATGGGTGCACTAGCCTCCCCCCCCCCCAAGGTGTTTGAAAAGAAAATAATTAAAAAAAATTCATATTTAAACTTTTTTTTTTTGTTAAATTAATAAAGTTAAATTAATTTTCGCAACAAAGTTAAAAACGTGAAGAAGTAATAACTTTTAAGGTATATTCAAAACTAATATAAAAATAATCTAAAACAGTAATGATTGCTTCTCTAAATTGTCGTTATAGTAAGCTAATTACTTGAAGACAAAGAGTCAAGAAAGGAGCAAACTTTCTAATCTTGTGCAAATGAAGGCTTCATCTTTTACTGTTGTTTATTTTACATAGCCTGAATAGCTTAAGAACATTCACGCTATGTAAAATAAACAGCATACAGATAGAGCAACGGTCTCTGCGAATCCTACTGTAAATATTGCATTGGTGTTCAATGCATTGGTGTTAAATAAAAAGCTATAAATTTTTGTCTTCTAAAAAAAGTGAGGGGGCGCGGGCCCCCTCTGGCCCCTCCCACGAGCCGTCACTAACGCACAATGTATTAAAAGTAAAAAAAACTGCTTTAAAAATTTCCTACTTGAAATAATCAAAAAAAAAAAAAAAATCCGGTACTTCTTATTAAATAATTGTATTAATGGATAATTTCACAAATTCTTTAATGTTATATCTATCGCAAATGTATAAGTTTCAATTGCTATCCATGTCAGATTAATCATTGCCTATCACAGTCAATCGTTTCACAGACTCGGATGCTTTCTTGATCTAATTACGACACCCATCTTTGCGATTTGATTATAGCATAACTCCTTCAGATAATCTTCTCTGAGGTGCCGGGAGCTATGCCTTCAGTAAATGACCTGAATCTTGGTATAAATCTCCAAACGATTGGGTAATGAATTGAGAAATTGGTTTCGAATTGAACAGGTTCCAATAATGATGTGAAATACATTTAAACTTATCCTCTATGAAGAAAAAAGCCGTAATAGTCATTCATTATGAAATTCATTTCGTTTTAGATACCTTAGTGTATTTAATACACAAGATCATTAAGTATTTCATGCATCATAAGTAAAACTATATCTGTCCTTCTTAATCAACAAAAATTTGATCATATGACAGGACAGCTTGTATTCTACGCTTTTTTAGCTATTCGTTACTAAAAAACCAAACCCAGTGGCACGACAGCCCGTGGGGCCAAGGCCTACCGTGCCAATCTCAATCTTCCTGACCAAGGGCTTTGGGGTGCTAGGCAGATGTTCCGGTTAGATGGTTAGCCGAACGCGGAACCCCCAGGATTTAGTTCCCAAGCACGCTTGGTACTCATTTTATCGACCCACTGAAGCGACAGCTTGTATTTTAGGCTTAATTAACTAATGTGTGTTTATTAAAATTTGATAAGAATAATAAAGAGGAAAAAAATATTATTTATAGTAATGAAAAAAAAAATTATTATCTGAAAAAGTAATTAGTAGAGTAAGTAAATAAAGTAATGTAAAAAATTTAAGCATCCAACACCACCATTATAAAGCTTCCCATAATTGTAACACAAACAATGCTTACATTATAAATAAATTTCATTACTAAGGCAAGTAGTAGTTCACAGAAAACGCTAAGTTGGTAAACTTTTTATTAGGTTGCAACTGAAGCATAAATTCAATTTGCATTTATAATTTCGGCCAAAACATTTCACATACCATTTATTCAACAAGAATCAAAATTAGTAATAGTGTATTTCAAAATTTCGACGTTTGATAATAATATTGGAAAAATGTGATCTAAGACCAAAAGGTTAAAATTAACAATAAATAGAAACATGTAGTTACTCGCAAGCGGTTTGTTGATTTTGTTAGTTTTTTTCTTTCTCCTTTTCGTTCTTTCTTCGTTTTTATTTTTTTTTTTTATTTTTTAAGAAAAAAATGTATGCAGGTAAGGGAAGGATTTCTTCTGCCAATTTACATAACGTAAATATATATTTTACTTTTATGAGCATTTCTACGAATTACTTGGCATCCATCATTATTTCAGTATTATCAAAATATATTTCAGCTTGGATTATTTCTATGACTCAATAGTTGTTCAGAAATTGGATTTATATTTACAATATTATGCCCAATTCTACAGCTATACATAGACTAAAAACTATACATGAGTGAAATTCAATCTTAGCGTTCATGTTTCGTAAGAACTGAATTAATCACGCTTTAGTTACTTTATAAAAGTTTAATACGAAAACTAGATTGAAATATAATAAATTTTAGTTAGACGAACCATATAAATTTGAAAAGTAAAACTAACTGACTTGATTCATCTTATTTTTCAAAACAGTTTCTATAGTTGGTTTTTATAACAGGTACAGTAGTAACAATTCATTTTACATTATTTTTTTCTCTGGTAAACTATTCCATAGTTGAAAAAAGAAGGCATAGACGGAAAGATTTTTAAATTTCATTTTTAAATGATTCGTTTCGTTGTATTTTCCAGTACTATCGGTAAAAGAAAATGGAAAATTTTCAGAAAACTATCTATGATTAAATTGAAAGTGTAAAAATTGAGAGTTATTTTTGGAAAAGTTTAAAATTCGATGCAAAGTTAGATGTCATTACAATCATAAGCAGTTTTTTTTTTTTTTTTTCACTGAAAAGGGGTTCCGTGAAACATAAAATCACCTTCCGCAAATATTTTGTAAAGACATTTTTTTTTCTTAAAATTTTTATGTATTACCTACTTATTTTTAATCCGAAATGTAGTATCTCAACAATAATAACTAGCCCGGCTGGTGGCGTGATGGTTAGGCGCTGGCCTTCTACGCCTGGGGACGCAGGTTTTGACCTGGGTGGCTAGTCGGTGGATTTTCGAGATGCAGAAAATCTTCAGCGCCCATGTCGTATGATTATACGGTATGTAAAAGATCCCCTGGGTATTCGTTTGGCTTAGAATATCCCTCGGCCAAATTAAATTCCTAGTGCAATTTCCCATCAAATGAGAGCCCAGGTGCCTCCATCTGGTGGAAACTGGGCGTCAAAAACACTACTGTGTCATGCATCAGCGCCTTAATGATGACACACGAAAGACTGATGCTTTGTTGGGGAGCGCACTAGGTCTGATTATGGCCCAGACGCCTCTTGAGGTGGGTCTCTTACACAGCCCCATTGAAAAGAAAAAAAAAACTATAGTTGGGGCAACCCAACCCATTGTAAAAGGGATCTGCGTAGTCTTTACAATGCTGCCAGGTTAGGTTTTCCTCAACCACAATATTTTGATTTTAGCACTAATTAATTTTTACTTTTTTTTTTTTTTTTTTTTTTTACGAAGCCATAAAAAAACTCCTAAGCCTGTTAAGTATGATAGTGCAAGCCACATATTGATACGACAATTTGTTGCTGTTCTATGATTTTTTTTAAATGTTTCAAAGAGTTTTCGGACATTCTGTGTATCTTTAGAAAAATAATTCCGGTAAATTTTGGTTCACCCCCGTAAAATAGCAGGTTTAACTGTTTTCAGATATGATGGCTAAAATCAGTCAGAGTAACTACAGCCAAAACAGTCTAATAAAAACAATAAGCAATGTGATTGCTTACATATATATATATATATATATATATATATATATATATATATATATATATATATATATATATATATATATATATATATATATATATATATATATATATATATATATATATATAAAGGGTGTTCCAAAATTAACGCAAGATTTGAATTTTCCACAATTTTTGTTGCAAATTGTTGGCAGCCACGGAAAAAGAACAATTTGACAGCTGGGAGTTTAGGGTTAGTAAAAATGGAGTGTTATGCTATTATACAGCCAGCGAAACAATTCAATCACTGCATGAGGAATTTCCTGTTCGTGTACTCTCTCGTTTCGGTGATACGAATTGTACCCTAGATCGTGTGATTTTACCTCATTAGACTTCTTCCTACGGGGTTATTTGAAGTCAAACGTCAATGTCAACAATCCCACAACCACCCGCGCATTACCTAATTGCGATATCGAACGCCAATAACAGTAAACTGCTTGACCCGCTCAAACTTTCATTATTTTTCAAATAATTGTTCGATAATGAAAACGCATTATAGAATCGAAAACGCTCCATTTTTAATAACCCTAGACCCTCAGCTGCCAAATTGTTCTTTTTTCAAGATTTCCCACAATTTATTGCAAAAATAGCGGCAAATTCAAATCTTGCGTTAATTTTGGGACACCCTTTATATATATATATATATATATATATATATATATATAATATCCGCTTCTGCTCATAGGTCTATGTTAACGCATCACAGACAAGTAAAAGGATTTAATAATACCTCAAAGAGAGTTCCGAAAAATTTGAAAAGGCTTTTATGTTTACTTTCCTTTAAGATTCACGTCTAGAACTAAACATTTTTAAAGAATTAAATGTTTCGCTCCACACATGAAGAAATCAAAGAATTTGCTTTCATAAATAACTTTTCTTTCAGTCAAGACACATTACTTCATTCCTACTTTTGCTTTCAAAAAGTCTTTTTCGTGCGAAATAATACATATATAAATGTGTATGGTTTTGAGCTACACTATATGTCACATTCAAAAGACACAATCTGATCTATTTTTTTTACTGGTGAAATATTGGAAAAGTTTAATGCTGAAACGTAACTTTTTTTCCCCTTTTAGACATGCATAATGCAGAAGCGTTTTGGAGTTTTAAAGTTGGCATGATTGTGTGCTTTCATTCCTGATATGCCTTCAAATTTTATGAATGTTATGAATTTGAGCTTTTGCCTTTTTCTACGTTCACCTATAGAGAAGTAAAACTATAAGAACCTCCACATAAAAACAGGCTTTCGTATGGGAAAAATTTTTTGAATCTTTTATCATGCAAATTCTTTGGGTTTGGCATCAGCACATTGGCATAAATTTGAAATAGCATACGTAAGGTTTTATCTTTGTTTTATTTTGGATTTTAAACTTTTGGGTGAAAAAAAAGTAAAATATTTCTTAAGAAAATTTTACCGTTGAAAAGATATATCATCCAATAACATTCAAAGCGTTTTGTTAAGAAATATTAACAGTTTGTGCTCCACTATGTAGATTTTTTTTCTCACGATGGCTAATTCTAATTGTTTTACTACCCACAGGTAAGAAATGAAAAAGTCGAGTATTAAACCAAATCTTTAAATGTGGAGAAAAGAAGCTTCTTGCTTTGTTTCTCTTCATTGTTTCCTTGATGGAAGTCTTAAGTGGAGAAAATATTGATCAAATGCGGAGTAAGTGTCAAGGAAGTTGGTTTCTGTGGAAGAATACTTAAGAGATGATCAGGTTTTAGAGGTAGAATATCTAGGTTTTAGGGGTAGGATATCTAACGCAGTTGGGACTGGAGAAGAGTGCTAAGGAGGCAGCTTCTTTCTTTGTTTCCTTGCTGTTTTTTGCAGGCCATCTGAAGTTGACAAATAGCGTATTAAGTGGGTTGCCGCGAAGGAAGGGTCAAGGAAGTCGATACCTGGGTTAGAACATTTGAGAAACTGATATGCTGTGGAGGTAGTCTTGCTGACTTGGTTGGATAGAGAAGAAGCCCTGAGGAAATGGGAGGATCAATTCTTCGAGTTTTTTTTTTTTTTGGTTCGTTTCAAAAGCATCAGTAGTATACCAACCTTAAAAGCATTTCTATGTATTAAGGTTGACATCTGCAGTTTTATTCAAATAGAATAGATACTCAAATGCGTCCTAATATGAGGACAAGCGAACAGTTCTCTCCCCATCTTACTCGCCCAACCATTCGCCATCTTGCCCCATTCTGCTATTTTCGTTTTGAGCTTGTTCATGAGTGTCGAACTCATAGTCAACATCCTACACCACACATGGTTATTTACTTTACAATTTGCATTTTGCAAATAATGTATGGCAGAAAAAAGCTTATTGTTATCGAGGAACACTTATTGCAAACCTCACGTTTTAAAGTCAAAACAGTTGCACAAGCAAAAAAAAGAAAAACATCTTGGTGGTTACACTGAGCAAAACAATTCATTCAGGCATCCCTTGCAATCAACTTTGTTACACATCACCTAAGTCTCAAAAAGTAGTTGGATAGATGTTGATGTTAATGAATAAATTATAGAAACATTAAATTCGTCATATTACCCGATTCCTTATCTTACCCTCCTTTCCCTTCACAAACTCGGCACAAACTTGGTACATGTTTATGGTTTCCGGCACAGAGCCTGCGTGCCTCCAATCACAAAACCGATGTACTAAAAAACTAGGCTTTGCCCCTCTTGGGTAAATTTCCAGTAACAATAAGACAGTATAATTTTCTTGAAATTCTGTGGCATAGTGCAAAAATTGACAACCAGTTTGTTTACCCCATTTATTAATCCTAAAATCACCATTTTGTTATTAAAATGTACAGGTGCAAAAGCTTCTACCCAAGACTTAAAACCAAGAAGAAATTCAAGTAAATGTAGCAACAAGTTTGATTGCAAATGATGTTGCGTAATTTTTACTTAATTGTGGTTAAGTCATATAGATACATTTTTATAATACTAAAGAAAATCGGAACTAATAAAGCAATCATAAAAACCTTGAACAATTCAAAACCTAAATAATATTAAAATAGTTTAAAAATAGGTTTTTAAAAAAACCTATCTCTTAAAAAACCTAACTCTTAAAAAAAGTATTTAGTTTCCTAGTTTCAGAAAAAGTAATTAGTAAAATATGAATTCATTTTCAAAGTAAGAACATAAAATGTGAAACGAAAAAAGCATTCCTAACGGTACCTTTTTCTAATAATTGATCCTTTAAACTGCAATTAGCAAGACATTAGCAGTAGCGTGCTTAGTGTTGATTCCGCAAAAAAGTATTATTAATGTTCAAAGTTCCATTAAAAAATGCTAACTGCATGTTCCGTTTTTTACTTCACTTCACTATGCAATAAAGTTTGGATTGACTTTTTTACATAACCATTTTAGATTAAATTAGCTTATTAATTAACATAAAAGTTTGATAACTTACTTAATTAGATTTTTTTATTTCCTTGCGAATCATATTTTAAATGAGAAGTAATGAAATTGCTTGTCAAAATTAAAAGCCTGTTTATGATTATTATTTTATAATCCTTTAAAAACCAAAATTTATAATGAAAACTATGAGTAACTTTAAAAGTACAATTCAAGGAATTGAAAGAACAATTTTTTGTAGTTTGGAAAGTTTCTTCCTATCGAAGACTCCTTATGTGAATGTAAATTTGATTTCCCATCTCCCATTCATAGATATAAAATATGTGAGTGCAATTCTAATTATGATCAAGTTTTAGTATTTTAGTCGAAATAGATAACCGAGCTTTAATTGTTTTTACAATCAATTGGTTTAAATCAATCTAAATAAAGTGCGAGACCTTCTGCAGCATTCATGAAGCACAGCTAAAGTTATAATGGAACCAAGTTTAAAATTTAGCAAACATTTTGAAAGGCCAAAGCGTCTAATAAAACTTAAGCTAGTAAAATATATGTACAGAATAAATAATTTTTGTCTCGTACTATTGTATTAGAAAAAGCCAAGGGAACTTTACAATGGATGAGAGTTATAAATGAATTCAATTAACACTAACGGCGATATTCATATCGACGGCAGGTATCTCCTGTTGACATTAAAAAGGTTGTCAAATGTCACACAACTAAAGTCTCCAGATTGTTTTATGAAGCCATTTTACAAACAGTGATAAGAGTTAAAGAATTCCCTAAGCTAGGAAAGCAAGGTGGATCACTACATGTTGAATTTTCGCTCAACTCCTTACCACGTGGAGAGGGGGATGGTTCAGGAAATATATTGTTTACCTGTAGGGAGAAGCTTCAAAAATCTCTACTGCCGGATTGATGCCAATTCATTAAATTTCCTTTGTATGCGCCTTAAAAGAGTTTCTTCATTTCATCCTTTAACAGCAGTTAAGAAAGGAGAGGTTCCACTGCAAGATGCTGAAGCTGAACGTAAAACTAACGAACTGACTAATAACAGAACAAAACTTTCAAGACTAAAAATACTTATCGGACACCCCGGTAGCTAGCTCACTTCGTTTCATAAACGTTTCAAAATGGATTTTAACGTTGTGCAACTATTTTAAAACGTTTTTTGAACGGTTAAACGTTACGTATACTGCCTGGGAGTGACCATTCCACTGTTAAAATCTCTGATACTTATTGCCTTAGGCCAATCGCACAGCCAGGGTAAACCCCAAAAAATTTTTGGCTTTTATACTATTGCCAAACTTAATACGGTAATTCCTGTATACTTGTAAAGATTAATAGGACCAAACCCTTCCCTTCTGAAGGAAGTTCTTACGCTAGTGGTTTTCAAGCTTCCTGGGGAAGAGGCACCTTTTGGAATTTAAGTTTTTCCCGCGGTTCTCTTGCCTAAATACAAGTGCGAATACTCATAACAAACAGAGAGACAGACAAAAATAAATAAAATTTGTACTTCTGCATTGTATAGTCTGAGTATACTGCAGAAGCGTCGCGAAATATTGCAAAAGTTTAAGAATTATATAGTTTTGCCTCTATGAAAACTAAACAACTCTCCGCACAGTGTAGGAATCACTGCCTTAACTTTCTTAGACATTGGTGAATTATACGAAGTTTCAGTTATTGGACGATATAATATGGGAAAAGTTATGCTGTAACACTAAAGGAGTCTTTAAGACAAAAGATAATCAATTTGCACAATAAATTTTATAGTTACAGGCATATATTTTTAATTAAAATGTTCGAGTAATGTTGAATGTATTTTCATCACTAATAAATCATATGACTTCCCATCTAACTTAGTGGGTAAAAAGACAAATCTAATTTTGACGACGTTGAAGCGCTTAGCCATTAGCAAAAGATGTTGAATTTTAACTGAAAAAGTTTATCATTGGTTATCAGTTTCGAATTAATGCTGGTCAACCCTCAGAACGCTATTTTAGGTTCACTTTTTATACCAATTTTTGGGCCTACAAATGAAAATTGAAAACAATATTTTATTTGACAAAAAAAAAGAAAAAATCATACAATTTATTTAAATTTTAAAAGGAAAACAAATTCACCTTTAAAATTTAACAATATACTTCAAATTGGAAAAAAAGGACTTCATCTAAGTTTTTCTACAAGCGGTGGAAAAACATTAATTTGTTTCTTAGACTGTAACACGAAAGTAGTCAAGCTTTGACATTAATTTAGCGCAGTATACGAGCCAGGTTTCAGTTTGGTTCAATTTGCATTTTACATTTTGATGTTATACTGATTGAACGTAGGTACAATTGCAAAAACGAATATTATTGAATAATTTGAAGCAAAACTAAAAATATAGGAAATATTCTTACGATTTAGAGTTTAATAACTATGACATTTATTTATAATCATTAACAAAACTAGAAATTAACATATTAAATATATTCAGATTCATAATTTTATGTCAAGCAATGTAGCAAAACGTCAGCATAGTAGCTGAACTTCTGATATGTTCAAATTGATTCTTTTTTCGAGAGTCACTTCAATTAAAAATTGCTTTAAAAAATTTTTGTTCACTTATAAATATACTTAAAGACAAAGTGCTCCTGGTGGGTTTACATAGTGAACCACTTTTCTCAAGCCCGAACATGCGACGATGTAACGAATGACCATTTTTTTTAGGAGCGTTGTAGACATAGGTTTCCTAGCAAACATATGGGTATAATTTAGTGCTAAAATAGATGAAGCAATTAAATCTTTCGTAATTTTTTTTCTGGAAAGAGCCCACATGTTTTGTACGAGTACATAAGACGATTAGTTATTTTGACCATCTTACCATGCTAGTTGGATAGGGCTTTTATTAATTTATCGTCTGCTGTACTTAGAATTTAATTAGCTATTTTTTATCTTCTGCAATGTATTAATTTCTTCTTAATATCTTTTTTTTTAATTTATCGTCTGCTCTTTGGACTGTTTTTTGCAATAGCAACAGCAAAAGAAATATTACGGAACAGTTGTAGTTATCATGATGGGATTGCGAATGTTGTTGTTTTCTCGCCCTTCGTTGGCGGAGAACTTTATTTATATTATATGCAACTAAATGTCTTTTTTTTATACAAAAAGGAAGAATTACTTTATTTATTGAAGTGCAGAATTATATTTATTTCTGGAATTTCCAGAAGTTGAAAAGGAAAACAATATAATGTTTTGGAGGCATTGGCGAGATACGATATTGATATTATATTTCGTAGTTTTGTTTTAAAACTTAGATTTGATATATCATATCAATGTAATCCAAACCGCGTCAAGCAATATATTTGCAAAATATTTTCGTCTCAAAATGTTAAAAATAGAAATTCTATCAACTTGAAATTAATTTAATGCATTTTTTCACTTAAGCGTGAAAACATCACGCTTACCATAAATCGAAATCTCTTTCAAATCAAGCAAATTTTAGAATGCTAGTCGTGGAAAAACACGCTTCATCTTTTTATTCTAAAAAACCTTTCCACATTTCCGTTTCCAGAAGCTATTTTCTTTAATGCTGAACAGGAGGAAAAATTAAAAAGTAAACAGCATCGTGGCAATTAATTTATGATTTCCTTTCTTTAACGAAATTTGGAAACGAAACGTTGTAACAGACAAATTTAAAGGGGTTGAGAGTTTTAAAATTAAAAAACCACCTTTATACTTATTTTCATTTAAAATATCTTTTTATAGTGTTTTCCAAAATGTTTCTTTAAGATTTGCAAACATTTACTCTGCAACTAGCTCCAGATAAAGCTAAAATAAAAATAAACTGCGTACCCAACGAATTTCAGAAATTCGTTGGGTAAGCAGAATAGTTCATTTATCGAATAGTTCAAGGAATAACATTAGGTTCTTAGAAACTTGTTGTATGCAAGGAAAAATTCTTTGAGTTTGAAATATTTTATGTATATCACCATAGCTATTATTTGTATAAGATAAATAAATACATTTGTGCTAAAAAGTGAAAAAAGAAATAACAAAGTCAAAAAGCGCAAATTGCAGATCACTTCAGACACGTGTTCCGGCGTTACAAGGAACGCCTTCTTCAATGCAAAAGAAATTAGTTTATGGATGTAAAGACATACAACAAATGCTGCTCTTGTTGGATGTCTTTTCATTCATAAGCTTATTTCTTCTACATTGAAAAGGCGTTCCTTGTAACGCCGGAACACGTGTCTGCAGTAATCTGCAATTTGTGCTTTTTGACGTTGTTATTTCTTTTTTACTTTTTAATTCATGTATACTGCCCGTTCTCAAAAGCCGCGCCCAGCACTCGCAAATGGTTCCACCTCAAAAGGGGTGATCGGTTGAAGATGAAGCATTTTCTGAACTTTTAAAAGTTCTGACTTTTTTTGTTATTTTTCCTTTTCTAATTTGCTTCCATCTACTTCGTTCCATTCGTCTCTAAATGTCTCTATTTAAAAAAATGTGAATTCGAAAAAAAAGTCTAATTTAGTAATACTTAAACCCTATCACTCCTATTTTGATAAAATTAGAGCAGATCAGATTTATGCAAAAATTCAACAAAAATTTTACCTTAGAAAATCAGACAGTAGAAAGCGATTTAAATAGGGTGTACAATTATTAAACAACCTCACGACTGTATGTTTGAACTTAAAAAAATACAAGAGTTTCATTTAAATAAAAATTACGTTTTATAATTGTGTATTAATGTATTTAAGAACTCGTGTTGTTTTTAGACACTTTTTGATTATGTATTCAAAATAAAGTTAACACAATAATACAAATATCTAATGCACTAGGGTCAGGTGGGGTAAAATGGGTATAAAATAGCCTACTTTTGGATTTTTACTCAAATATTTTTGTCAAAATACTTTGTTCCTATTTTTTTTTTTTTTTTTTTTTATGTATACATTACATATGTTGAGAGTAGAATTAAATGATTTTCACAAATAATTTGATACAAATTTATTTTTGAGAGGAGTGTTTATGACTATATGTTTTCTATACCCATTTTACCCCACGCAGGTGAAAATGGGTAGCCTGTGGGGTAAAATGGGTATTAAAGTCTACGAAGTGATAAAAAAGCATACTATTTGTTCAATACAGTGTGATAATATAGACTTACGAGTCAGTTAACAAAATTTTACAATTTAATTTAAAAAAAATAGTGCAAACAGTGAATTTGACAAAATATTAATGAGGTTTCTTTCAATGCATGATAGCCATACTTGTCATTCTTTAAAAAAAGTAATGCCCTCTATTGTTAAATTGTGGCTTATTAATTTTTTTTTATTATTTGATGTTTTTCAATGTATCGTCTATATCAGGAAAAATAAAAATTCCCCCCCCCCTCGGATTTTTTTTAAATATTTCATCTCATAATATTTCCCTCGATAGCCATATATTTGCCAATAAATTCTTTCTTGCTTGTTTCCTCTAAGTATAATATTTATACCCAGGCACCTGTGGTTAAACTTTGCTTCATAAGCATATTTTTAGCAGTTTCTATTTCAGATACTTCCTCTGGATGGAAACTTTCTTTTTCTACTATTTTTTATTTTCTTGTTTTTTAATTCGTTATTTTTTTTTTCACTTTCAATTCTTAGCCTTCCTGAAACATCCGTGTCAATACTTCCTGTATTTGCCAGCATACATTTAAGTTGTTTTAAATAACTCATGCAGGTAATTGTCAAATCTCAAGCTCTTATTGAAATTGCAGACAATATTGCACTTTTCAAATCTTTATAAGGTGACGAAATCGTGCTTTGTGACGTATAATTTTCGGATTGAAACGAGGATGTGTTCTGAGAATTTAAAGGTACATTAGAGAAATTGGTAGCATCTGATTGCAATCAAATACAAATGTGACGACCAGCAACAGACTGGGCCCATATTCTGATGAAATTGTTATTTTGTACGCAAGTACACAAAAACTCTAAAATAAGTATACCGCTGGCTTCTTATTATTTGTTATGATGGAGCGAAATTTATTTTATAAAGTCATGGCATTGCATACTTTTATGTTTCAATCATTTTGAATTAACTACAAATAAATTAATATTCATTTAAAGGAAAATATGCTGTTGTATCTTTTAAAACAACTTGCTGGAATGATAAGCCTAACCATATACCCATTTTACCCCATTTCCAAAATATGAGATTAAAAATAGAAAAAAAAAATTTCTTCCCTGTACGTTGAAGCAGCAACAAAAATGTCCAACTAAAGATATTATGACACAGTAATAAAAATTTCTCAAAAATCAGGAGCTGGAGATAGAAGTTTAAGTAGACAACATGCGGCTTGAATTTATCAACTTCAATTTAAAGTGTTACCTCTCACTAAAAAATAATCTATTGGAAAAATATATTTTGTGAAACAGAATTCAGAACAGCCAAGTATAATGTCGCACTCAAAAAAATGTAAATTTAATTTAAAATAATTTGTTTTTAAAACCATATATTTTGACTACCCATTTTACCCCACTACCTATTTTAGCCCACCTGACCCTATACCGTAAGCGCGGGTACTCATTACTGATATTTATTTCGTCGTATCCAATTACTGCAAAGCCGTAACCAGAAAATAATTTCGGGGAGGGTTTACAATGCGGAGCTTTGCGCTATTTGTGCTAATGTTCAAGTCGTCGGATTATCTATTATGAAAGCGTTTTATGCAATTAATATACATATGAAAGATATTTGAGTTTTGGAACGATATTTTTTGGAAATTTTTAAATATAAACGAACATTTAAATATCAAACCAAACTTTTCTGTGGGGGGGGGGGATGAACCATAAGAACCTCCTCCCCTTGTATGCAGCCCTGAATTACTGTTATCTCATTTTCTTTAATTTAAATTCTTTGCAAAATAGCCGAGGCCGGATACAACTTCAGGTTTTGGAGGCGGCCATCATTAAACTGTGGTTAGCACTAAGCGCAATATCGGGTTCTTTCTCGGGCTTTACAGCGGTCATATCTCGAAATTGAAATCACCAAAGCGCAGTTTTAGTTCACCTTTGAGATGATCCCTTGACTGATCTCTAGATAATCACTTTGATACGGCATTACCAATCTAAGCAGATGATCTATCAGGAATTCCATACCTTTCATATCTCTTATCTTAATTTAGTAAAAATTGAACTGTTTTTGACTGATACTGCATCGCAGGACCGGCTCAAGTAGTTCTGGTGCCTAATAAAATAAAAATAATAGTAAAAAGCTTGAAATTAAAGTGAGTTTCTAATCAAGTTCCAAACTGAGTTTTGTAAATCCAAGCACTGGTACGCACTTTAAATTATATTTTTTAACATTAAAGTAGTGGATCATATGGCACTGAAACAGATTTTGCAGATATTTTCAAAAGACTTTTAAATCACGCAATTTTCCGTCTCCAAAATTAAATTGAATTTTTAATTAAATTCCGAACTATTTTTTGCAACTCCATTCACTGGTATACACACATTTCCTTTTCTTTTTAAGCATTGAAGCAGTGAATCTTATGGAGTTGAAACAGATATTCGTTATTTCAAAAAAAAAAAAAGTTTCCATTTCAATGTTTGCCGCCCCTAAAATCTACCGCCCTAGGCAGCCCCTTACCCCGGGAGCCGGGCCTGCTGCATCGTAATTGTCGTGTGTATCGGTGAACGAGACCAAAGATGTAGAGGCTCCATAAAATAGTTCCATACTTTCATATTTGCCTTCAAAACTTCAGGTACTTTCGCTGGTGACTGAGCGTAAGCTTCAGAATGAAAAACATTTTGCGTTTTTAATTTCGTTTTCCAACTGTTTACTTTTGACTGTTTCTGTTTTGGTCAAAATCATATCCACTTCTTCTATAACCATTTTCTTCTCCAATCGTGATCGTTCATAAACCCCGGTTTAATAAGTGGAATTGTCATGGTATTTTCACATTTACATGTGTCAAAATTTGTGCACTTACAATTTGCGACATAGAAAAACGAAGATATTAATCGAATTTTATAATTTTCGATTTGTTTTTTATGTATATATATATTTTAAGTTATACGTTCTATGTAAAGCTTTAAAAGCTACTGTATCATTTTCTTCCTTTTCCAATACTTTTCTTATGGGATATCCGAGGAATAGAAATTTTATTGACTCATTTAAAAAAAACTCATTAGCAATTTCTGTTATTGACAACTCATTTAACACTACAATTATGGGAGGTGTCTTTTTGACCACCAGCCGACATTTTTTGCTAACTGATCCTCTGTATTGTCTTAAAAAGCTAAAACCTTCCTTGTACTAAATCATCGTTCTGTGTAATAATATAAAGCTTTCAAGAAAATTGTTTTTTTTTTTTTTTTTTTAACTGAAACTAAAGGGTTATACCTAGAAGTGCAGATAAGTTTCAACCCCTTTGAGAAAAAAAGTACAAATATATGACTGATGCAGAAACAGATCATAAACTGAAGAATGCCTCTTAAAATATATCATTGCAAGAATTTGAGGTGTTCATAATGGTGTCTCACATAAAAAAAGAACATTAGCCGCTAACTTCAGAAATGCAACTTAATGCAACTGAAACAGCGCTGGTTACTTTGAAGATATATTAAACTTTTTTTTTAAATACTTCATTATATATCCTTAAATTCTCTGCACTCATTAAATAAACTGTACTCATTATAACTATGTTTGTTTTTATCTATTTTTTACAAATATGTAGTAGAGGCCAAATCAAATTTCTTCTTAGAAGGTCAAAATAACCACCACCGTATATGAAGGTATACGAAGACCACGATGATTCTAGTGTTCATGCCGTCATTTTCATTTCAGATTTGAATAATAAATTATATTTTAGCCGTTAAGAAAATGTTAATAACACTCAGATATCAAGTTCACAAAGTGATACAAAGATTGGACATGTAGTGTTTTGTCTCGTAGCGTTTCCAATTAATTTTTCTTTAGATATTCCTTCCGTCGTGTCTTATGCATCATCGTTTGATTTTTGGTATCCAAACTAGATTTTATATCTTGCTAAATCAATGTTATGACTATAACAAATAGCGTCATGTCTGTACCTCAAAGTCAGAAGGACGTAAGTCCAAAAATTGCGATTTTCTGTTCATTAGTGCATTATATGTAGAAGCCTATTCCACATTGAGCCATGTCAAAGTAATTCTTTTAAAAAAAATCTTTTCAATTTTTTAACATGGTTTAAAAAACGCGCGTCCCATCCTTTGCATGAGTCAGAAGAAAGTTTTTCCTATTTCTACTGTGAAATTATCAAAACGTGACTGACGTTTCTCAGGCTCTGAGGTACAGATATACCTTCAAACAAAACATACGACGGGAACCTGAACCGATAGAATGTTTTTCTTGTTTTGTTATTTTTATAATGACGCACGAATTATACCTGAAGAGTCCAAAAAATGGTATTTTAAAAATAAAAAATAGATAAATACACAATTTTTTTTGTTCAGATATGATTTAAAATATACGAATAAGGAAAAAGTTGATGTGTTGAGATTTCGGTTACCAAATGCTGAAATTTCCCTGAATTACTCATTTGTATAAAAGGTGGCAGTAGGGTAAAGGCACTATAATTTTGCACCCTTAAGTTTTGTGACCTCGAAGTACTCTTTGTTTCTATCAATAACTCCCCCTCACCCCCCCCCCCCTTAACAAAACAGTAGCACCACCATTTCAACCTACACATGGTTTTTAAGCTTAAATACATAAAAAGTAATTTGTTATCCGTTATTTTTTTTAAAATGTACTGTATCATAATTTGAAAAGAGTTATCCTATTTTCATTCCCCTTAATTTCCTCCTGCAAAATAGGTAACAATGGTACAAAAAATAGGTAAAAACAATAAATACAGATTAAGAACTTCACTATTGAAAAATTTCACAGGTTCTGCACTTGTGGTACTAAATATTTACTCAACTATTGAAAGATTGATTTTTCAAACCTCCAAAAAAGCATCACAAATGAATTTTCTTTCCCCTGAGCACATTTCGTGTTGCCACAACGCGTAACAACGAGAGCGCATTTCTATTTTTCTGCTCTGTAAAAAAAAATGTGTAAGATTGTCAGTATTAATGGGTGTAACGTTACACGAATTCTAAAGGGTTTAGTATCATTGTTTTAAAAACTCAAACTGCTGGAAGAACCTTCCACTATGGTTTCAGAAGAATTTAAAACACATGCGTAAAGATCAGAGAAAAAAGCGCAGAGTAGGTAAACTCGTATTCGCGAAACGAAAACCGGCATTTAAGGCCGAGTGGTAAAAGCTCTTGCTTCGCGATCTGTTGTTGGATTCGGACACCCCTCATTTCCTCTTTTATATTATTATCCTCTCTTAGTACAATAAAACTGTCGTGTTTGCATTTTTCAACAAATAAATAAATAATTATTGGACATTAGTTGTGAAAAAGCATGAACTTAATAAATATTGAATAAACGAATACTTAAAAGCAAGAGCTGTAAAGAAGAGGTTTCTAGGATGACTTTTTTTAATACTATTATAAAGAAATTTCCAGTGCTATTACCTACTAATTTATTTTAGTACTTTCAATTTAAAACTTTCGAAAGAAAGTGTTACTTGAGACAAATTACCATGAATATTTAAAAGGTAAACATTGTTAGAATTTTCTTAGAAATTGCTGACCACCAAATGGCACGACCTTGAAGGTCACGGGTTTGAACAAAATTCCAGCTATAGTTCCATTTCCACTAGATGTGAGTCCAGGTAAAGCGATTTGCCTGCATAGGCCCTAGTTTGGCTGCAACGTAGGTCCAAAACTGATAGTTTTTCCCCAAAAATGCAATGGTATTTCCATTGGAATTTCAGACTTTGCAACTATGTTCGATATCCTAACAACTTTGGAATCTTTTGTTTGTAAATTGAGTATAAGAGAGAATACGTATTTATTTATGGGCATTATCTCAGTTATTTGAAAAGTCGAAACGATATTGTATTTCTGTTTTTTGTGTGCCATGTGCAGTAAATCAGAGCTTTTTCTCATCTCCCATTTTTTGCTTATCAATGTGGAATATCTTTGATAGCAGACAATAAATCCTGTCAAAGTAAATTATTTTCTTAGCAAACGATAAATACTTTTTGCTGGCTGCCGATTAATATAAAACAAAAATAATTAGTTTCATTTTCAAACAATAAATATCCTGTAACTATGTTATTTCGGCATTCAAATTTTTGATATTAAAAGTAGTAGCGCATTTAAATTTGAGAAATGCTTATTAAAAAACAGTATTCAAAGTAATTAATTGAAAGGTAAGCATACAAACGGCTCATACGGCAGTACAATAGCAGAAAAGGGGATAAAAATAGTAATTTTAAAGGAAACTCCATTGCATTTCTGGGTCCAAAATATCAACTTTGAACCCCCGTTGCAGAGCCTATGCTGTCAAACCGCTTTACTTGGGCTCATGCCTATTGGGAATTGACTTATATCTAAAATTTTGTCCAAATCTGAGATCCTCAAGGTCGTGCCGTTTGGTATTGAGATTTATGTAAGCCTTTTTTCTATAAAACTCTAAACTTTCGTTGATGTTCAAAACAAAATATGACGGTTGAAAAATCAGGAGATAGATTACATTCGCGTACCTAATTTTTTTATAAAATAAGGGAAAGCAAGAAACATTGCATATTTCAAACAACGCTCCAATATGGGTGCAAAGATTAAGAAGAAGAAAGAGCAAACTATCTGAAAAATATGTGGGATAAACCTTATAGAAGAGATGCAGAAATATGTTCATTTGTTGGACCAAAAAAATGGGTTCTTATTCTTATTGTAACATCTAAACAAATTTGAAAGATATTCTTAGAAATAGTAAAGTCCGGAGGTAATTTTTTGTAAAGTCATTTTCAAGAAAATTTCCGATTTAAAATTGAAGTTAGAAAATGCAAAATAGCTTTTCACTCATCATCATATTATACATTATGTTTCTTGTTGATATCAGGTACTATGTTTGTCTCAATTTTTATTTAATGGTCTTTAAAGTAAGAAAATCTTTACTTCTCCCGTGATTTGTAAGTCAGTCGATTTGATAATCTGATATAAAAATGAAAAGTATGTTGTTTCTTTGAATAAAACTCGTGAAAAATACTGAAAAGGTTTGCAGCAACGAGTAAATAAATATGTTAAACTTTTTTTTATAAAAAGAAAATCGTTTTTTCTTTTTTCTTTGAACTGAAAAAATAAAAATGTAAAACCTTTAGTGACCAGTATTCCATTGATTTCGAAAAGTATGTAGGCTGTTTAAGAAAACAGAAGTTTGTTTGTAAAATTGCTGTTTTTACAACATAAGAATCGTTAAAAAGGAACGAAGAAAGTTTTTCGAATTTTTTTTAATGTCTCATTTCAACGAAAAGGTGTCCTTAGAAAGGTACCGTACGTACTGCATTAATAGTAGAAGCAAAATGAGCAAGGTATTCACTCCACTGTGATCCCAGTCTCTTGCTTTAAAAATATTGATTAAGAAGTCGTTAAAGTAAATGTATATTTTAACGTAAAGACAATAACTTAAATTCTTCATACATAAGTTTCAAGAAACAATATTTTAATTTATTGCATTTTCTTTTTTGTTTTCTATCCAAAAAGAAAAATACGATGGTATCAATTTGTTATATCAGGACAAAAAAAAATAGTCAGAAGAAAACTTTAACATTCTCTAATAGAGATTTCAAACGACTAAAGACATTAAAAAAATATTTTCAGGAGACTTTTTTTTTCTCCTGAAAAGATTTTGGAATTTTTTAACTGTAAAAACACACACATACACACACACGAAACAAATAACGTTATTTTCATACTGTGCCTTTAAAAAGGCACAATGTGTGTAGAAATATACCCGCGAAGAACATGCAAACTATAGAAATACACATCCTTTTTTAGAATCCAAATAAATTACGTTGGAAAAAAAACATGCATATGGCCAAACAAAATTGGACTTTTAACAAAATATCATCGAAACACTTTACAACATATAAATATTTTTTACGAAGTAAAAAACCAAAAAGTACGTAAATTAATTATGTTTCGTTAAATTTGTACGCAAGAAATGCAATTTTTTAAATAATATTTTCATATCATACTATCCAGAGCAAAAAAAGGTGGTTATATAAAATGATTTAAAAACCGTTAAAAGAGATCATCTGTACTTAAAAAAACTACCGTTTCATTTTCTGGAATGAAGATGAAAGTAGAACTACTCTTTCAATGCTTAACGATATTAACTTTTTCACACAGCTAAACCCACCTCAGGATTTAATTAAATAACTTCTGCGAAATTTATTAGATAGCATAATTTTCTACTAGTTATTAATTAAAAAACGCTCTTCAAAATATTAACATGTACATAATTAAATAAGCTCTCCAAAAAAAATTTGTTATTTAATTGCTACAGGGGGGAAAAAAACCTTCCGTCAAAGCGATGTTTTTTACGGTTTTCTGAAGACGAATCTCATCGCTCTTTGCGCTTAAATTTAATAAAAGCTTTCTTTTCAAAACATATGAAGAAGCAGAGGAAAAATCCTCTGTAGAATTTCTAAAAATACAGGTGTAAAATGAACATTTTTGTTTAAAAAAAGTCTGCAAAAGATGAGTATTAAGTAATAACTTTGAAATAACACCTGTCGAGTTTCTTTTCTTCATGTTTATGCTGTTTGCTTATTTTTCATTAAATGCTGAGCGGGAAACCTAATTCGTTATTTGACAACTCTCAGACACTTTTTTTCTCTGCTCGTGTTTCTTTAACACATCAAATAGCAAGGCAGAAAAAAAATCTTCTACTTATTTGAATGTTAGTAAAACGGAATTTGCACGCCTTAGTAATTTTACTTCCAGGAAATTTGCTAAATTATGTAAATAAAACTGCAATGAATAAGTAAGTATATCGAATGAACGATTTATTTTTAGACCAATTATTTTCGAAACTAGATACTAAACTAGTTATTTTTTCTCCTTATAATGCAAGTTCTTTTTTCTTTTTTCTTTTTTTTTTTTGAAGTACAATATAATAATCGGCGAATTTTTTTATATATGAGGTGCTTATTACTCCTTCTTAACTGAATTTGATTTCAAAAAGTTTTTTTTTAAAATTTATTTTTTACTTATATATTTGATGCAGGTAAACAATTGATTAATTCACAAGTAAAGTAACGCAAAGTAACAACGTCTAAAAAGCACAAATTCGCAGATTACTGCAGACATATGTTTCGGCGTTTCAGGGAACGCCTTTTTCAATGCAAAACGTTGTGAGCTTATGGATGAAAAGACATCCAACAGCTGTTGTCGTTTTTTTTTTTTTTTTTTTTTTTTTTTTTTTTTTTTTTTTTTTTTTTTTTTTTTTTTTCCATCCATAAGCTCACTACGTTTTGCATTGAAAAAGGCGTTCCCTGAAACGCCAAAACATATGTCTGCAGTAATCTGCGAATTTGTGCTTTTTAGACGTTGTTACTTTGCGTTACTTTAATGTGCAGCAAAACTATTTATTTATCTAATTCCACAAGTATCATTAAAGGGACTCTCAGATATGTTCTTTACTAAAAAGTAATTTTTACGATAAATATCAGTATCATCTTAAGAATCAGTATACGCTAAAAAAAGTGTATGAAAATATTTTAAAAGCAATAAAATCATTTAATATCATAATGGCGTATATTATTTCATTGGATTTATTCTTTTGTATTAGAAACTAAAATCTTCACTTTGAGAACTCCTAGAAGCGATTTAATTTGGTTGCTCAAAAAATATCATTCGTAGCTTTGTGCTTCAATGTTTGCAGCTTAAAATATCCTAACTAAACACTTCACTCAACTCCAAAAATTTTCGATCACATGTGCAGTTTTTATGTGAAGGGGAGTTTCTTTCTTTCTTCTTTTCTAGATTCAATTTAACACATTAAAATCTTTTTAAACATTTCTACAATGAAATATATAATGATAATTGGAGAATCAACTGTTGTGCAGCTATAAAAATATGCTATAAAATTGCTGTTTTAACTTTTTAAAAATTAAGAATTGTAAAATAGGGTTTCAAGACCAGCAGAATGTGTGTATGTCTATTTGTCTGTGTGTTGGTTTGTCTGTTGCTCCGTATGTCTCACGCCTCCGGCCCCCCCCCCCCTAATATTTTTTGAGGAAATAGTATGATTCAAATAAACTTTATTTTGTTCGAATAATCTCGGCGAGGGCTTTTTACTCTGGAAATCTTTATTGTTTTGTGATTCAAATTTCTTTAGTTACTCTACATAAATTTTTAACTAACAAAATTTGAATTATATCATGTCATAAAACAAACTGTAAAACTTTTCTGATCAGTACTTCCGTGTCATTTTCATACTGATCTAGATATTGTGGTAACATTCATTTTTAATATAATCATCGATGGATTAAACCAGACCAGAAGACACAAAGGAAAGATAACCGTATGAAAATACAGATTGCGGTTTTAAATCCGACCGCTTCGAAATTTTCAAAACCAAATAAGGAACGAAACTTCAATGAAGAATATCATTTATTGAAAGTAAGTTTTATAAAAAAAATGCTCTATCTTTATTTGAAACTAAATTTTTCACACTATTTAAATGTATAAAAAATGACTTCTTTAACGAAAGCAAAACTTAATACCATGTTTTAATGTCGGAAAAAGATTTTTTTTATTTCTCAATGATATTTTTTTCGGTGAAGAAAATCGTAGTACGGGAAATGCGTCAAAGAATGTTAACGACTACTGAAAAATACTATTGGATGCGTGATTATACAGCGAAACTTTTGTACTAGATATTACATGGAAAAAAAGCATCTTTTGAACTCTTTTATATTTTTTAAAAGATTACTTCAAGCGCAAATGTAAAAACATATATGCCATTACATAACTACAGCTTAGCGTTGTAATCATAATATGCATTTGATAGGGGATAATGAGTCATAATCAGGCTTAAAACAGTAAAAAAACTGTATGAGAATTACGTTTTATAAATTCAAATGTTCCATAAAACTCGTTCTATATCAGTATTTCAAAGCATATTCTAATGTATTCCTTCAAATGTTACTGCTCGTTTGTTGAAAATGCTTGATGTTTGGGATTTTGTTATAAATTAACAATAATAAAAATAGATACAGTAATCAATCAATTTCGACAAAAATATTTTACTTTATTCATAATATGACTGCTTCATTAAGATATGTAGGAATTAATTTTATGAACATTTAAAAACCTAATACGCACCTACTCTTAAGTGCACATGATATCGCGCTAGATTTATATTGCTAAACATTTCAAACACGAGACTTAACCAAAACTGCTACAATAATTGTTCAATCTTTACAAAAGTTACGAAAGTGAAAAACCATTAAAAACTGTTGATTATCAGTTTACCCTCCGCGAAGAGGATGGATTTACAACAATATGAATATTTTCCTCGTAAAGATAAATCGTCAGCCGAAAAATGAACCGTTATTAGTGAACCAATATCAGTATCAATGAATGACTGTATTCAGAAAAATACATACTATAAATACAAACTCATTATTCTTATTTTTAACATGAAGTTCTTAACATGATTAAATAAAATTGATAAAACCTTAAATCTACAAGATTGCTTCCTGAAACTGACTTCAATAATTTAGTCTGAAATTGCAACTGCAGTGGAAACCACTTAAAAAAATTTTCCAGGGAGCCGAGAGAAAAAAGCTTCGTAAATAGGAACTAACGTTATTAACGTTAAACTAAATCGAATTTTAAATAACAAGACCCCAGGTGCACACCCCCGTGGCTCGAAGTAATTTTCGATAAAATTTCAAGACTGTAGGTGCTATGGAGTCTCCTGAACGCAGGCCCGTCGTAGACTTCCTTCCAAAATTTCTTTGAAACCTTACTTTTATTTACTATAAAGAGATAATTGGCGGAAAATGTACAGGAAAAAAAGGTATTTAATTTTGTAAAGCAGTAAAAAACAATTTTCTTCATTTGATCAATTGTCCTTGAGTTTTTATTATTTATTCAAAATTCCCTGATTTTTCACTGATCAATAAAGTTCCCTGACTTTTCCCTGATTTCCCTGATCTTTCGCCACCCTGGTTAATGAAAAAAAAAATAGCAGAAAGAGCTGCTAAATTATTTATTTTATTGCAACTAATTATTTGCAATATCAAATAGAGCTACTAATTTAGCAACAGCGATGAACTGCCTTTGCATATTCAGTTATTTAAAAAAAACACATAATAATGTGTAAATAGTGAATAAAAACATTTTACTCTATTTTTAAAGTGTTGCGTTTTTCCAAAGATATATGAGTTTTTATTCCTGAAACCCGTCGAAACCAATGTAAAGTTTAGAATTTATTCACTAAAAGCTGATGAACCAGAAAATGTCCATGACTTTAAACAGTGGAAAACTTTTTCTGATTGGAAAAATCGGTGAAAATAAGCAGAAAATTTTAGCTAACACTAAATCTTCTTTCTTAAAAATAAACTCAAAATGTATGAAAATAATAAGTGTTAAAACAGTTTACTCTTTTTTTAAAGTATTGCGTTTTTCCAATGATATATGAGCTTTTATATCCCAGATCCGTTGAAATCAATGTAAGATTTAGATACTACTCATTGAAAGGTGACGAACCTGAAAATGTCTATGACTTTTATTAGTCGAGAACTTTTTCTGATTGGAAAAATCGGATAAAATAAGTAGAAAATAAAAAAAAAAGATATTTCAGTTTTAGCTAATACTAATCTTCTTAAGAGACGAAAACTGAAACACAAAACTTTTTAAAAGAGTAAACTCATTATTATAGACATAGGAACAAATTTAGAGTTACAGAAAATAGTTTCTAAAGCAAGCGGTACTTTGATCGAAAAGTGCCTAAAACATTTTCGAAGTTTTTTTTGCGAGTAAATCATTTGTAATAAGTAGCATGCGGTGTTTTATTTCAGATGAAAACATGATGGAAGAGTTCTGGGCATCAAACTATAAAGTGTAGTTCTTAAAAGAAATCTAAATTTGTTTTTCACTCAGAACAAAAATTTCAAGATTTTTATTTGTAACACTCTTTAAGTCCGAAATTTCGTTGAAATTACATAAAACTTATCACTTAATTTACTGTTTAAATTTGTCACAAAATTTGAAATGCGTTTTAGTGTTCAAATTCATAAAGCTTGATAGGAAATATCTACAAATTAAAGTATGAAATTACCATAAAATTCTAGACTAATTGCATAAAATTACTTCTTTAAAATTGTGGAGTTCAATAGCAAATATAGACATTTATCCTCAAGAGTTTGTTAAGAAATAAAAATGTAAAATTAAGAATAAATATCAAAATTAGAGCACCAGAAGCATTTTGAAGTTTTTGAAAAACGAAGTTTGACATTTAAAAAAAAATAACTGGCTTAAAATAGCTTTATGAGGTATTTTTGAAACTATTGTGCTAAAATTACTGTGCCTACATATGCACAAAAAATATCATAACACAGTGAATAAATTAAAGAAGAAAGTATGTCGACGTTCCCTCCTCCCTTCAGCGAGAACTTAAGCAGGTTCCATTGTACATTCAAATGCAAAGGTTTTTTCAGAAAACTTTCACACTCATTCCAAAATTGACATAAGATAGTTTGTACTAAAACACTAATGCACACAGAATAACATAGCTCAGTGGCAAAAAAGAAGAGAAAAGTAAATTAATGTCTGTCTCCATAAGCAAGAACTTAAGTTTCCCTTCTACGTTAAAGTACAAAACTGTGTTTCATAAAGTTAAAATTTTTACACTGAATACCAAAATCTTACCTTTCGCAGAAACTTTCCTCCGGATTAGTTTCAAAAAAAAAACTCAAAAAACCACCAAACTCGGAACCTGAAAGAATCCTACAGCGGGGTGATACAAGCTGGAGGCTATGGTCCGGTTTAGTAAACGAACCAGCGTGCTCAGAGAATTGTGCGATTCGAAAAGCAGAAGGTCCAGTGCGCAGAAATATTCTTGCAACCACCGACACCAAGTTTCAGGCGCTGAACTATTTGGGAGGGGAAGCTCCGAACATTTTTCCAGGAGCGGCGCTTGCGCTGACGACGATTTTCTCTCTTCTCCTCCATCCCCTCGACCACCAGGTTGGAGTTGCAAATGTTTTCTTCCACGCTGAGTGATTCTCTTCTCGTATCGTCACTCGAGGGCTTACTTCTCTCCTAATCATGTTTTCGGTACTGTTGCGTTTGAAAATTGCTTTACCAGGAGATAATCGATTGGTATGGCTGTATCCATTTCGTTTTACTTCCACATTGGGTGTTGTTTACGAGAACATGCTCAAGAGATCTGAATCAGAGCTGTATTGACAGTTTATCATTAATTTGAAAGCCCAGTCTGATTTTTGAAAACTTTTTTAAAACCTTTTTTTTTTTCTTGTTTAAACCATTGTTGAAGAATTTTCAAATAACATATTAATTCAAGCAATCAGAAGCTAAGGAATGTAACATGCCAATATCTAAAAAATGGAGAAACATAGTGCAAAGGAGACAGTGAGAAGCATAGGGATGTAAGTGTCAAAATTAAAATTTTGAAGATAACCATTACAAAAATAGGAGAACCTCTTTGCTGAAATACAGCCTTATTTTGAAACAAATTCAGTGGAATCCTACCTAAGATCTATACTTTAAATGCGTTTTAATCAAAACTTTAAAACATCCACTTACATCCCTTTGCCTCTCACTGTCACAAATGAAAGGAGAACCTTCCTCTGATTTGTGGTTAGAGATACATCTAGATCTGGTAAGAAATGATAGTGTTATGCAGGATAATTTATAAGTTTTTCCAATGAAAGCCTTTCTATTATCTGAAATGTAAAAATGTTTAACTAACAACTTTAAAATGTCCGCTTGCATTCTTTTGCTTCTCATTGCCTTAGTTTGGACATGACTTCGCTGTCTTCATAGCAAAATGGAAACTGGACTAATTAAATAAAAATTATAAATTTATTCCGAGTAGACACCGGGAAATATTAAAAGTGATGTAAAATAAAGAAAAAAAAGTTACATTCTCGCATGGAAGCTCGTTCTAAAACTATAAGACAAAGATACTTCATCGCACAAAAGCAATTGTAATAACATATGATCACCATAAATAAAATAAAAGTTTTAAGAAAGTGACTTAATAGCTAAACATTCGGAATCACGGAGAAAGAAGGATTACAATATTGTAAAAACACCAGACATGTAGTATTCCTTTCCTTGCTTTAAACTTTCTTTTGCAAAGAAAAGGAAGAATTATAATCTCGAAAAAAAATTCTCTCAAATTTCGTCCTAAATTACCATTTTGCGCAGCCCCTAATGCATGTTGAGTAGATTTTTAGGCTCGTCGCTACATTGGTACCCTAGAATGTATGGATAGCCTAAATATTCATTTCGACAATTCCCGATTTAATTATCATGAGTTTTCTCGTGACATCTGTATTTATGTATGTAAATGTCTCGCATACTCAAAAACGGTACTCCGTAGAATATTGAAATTTTCTATGCAGACTGTTTTTAGCATCTAGTGGTGCACATCTTCTTTTGGCTGCATTAGAATATTCCAAAAGAGATCTTTTGCAAGTTTTTTAAGGCAAATAAGTGTTTTTTCGCCAAATAAGTAGTTTCACCAAACTTGTAGTTTCTATGTAACTTTGCCCAAACATGTCGGCAATGAACCAAGTGTAAAATGATCGCCAAGAATTTTTAACTGAACCAAGTAACGTACCACGGAAATGAACCCAATTCTCTATGTTTACCAAACCTTTATACGTGTAGAAAATTCCAAAAAAGGTACTCATTGAGAAAGTATGTTGCTTCTAACGCGTGTACATGAGTACACATTCCCATTACTTTAAACTATTAACGAACATCTATTACTTAATAGGCGTAAAAGGAAGCAGTGTGAGGTCCACATCATTTTTTTTTTCTTTTTAGATGCCGGAAGTCTGGCAACGAGGTCTTCTTCAGATTCAATGTTGGCTTCATGCGATAGAGTATTCAGTTCTTAATCAATCAACTCTCAAGAGATAAAGACATGAAAGATCTAGAGAGTGCAGTAGTCAAGCACGAAAAGATTATATCCAGATAGTTAAAAGAAAATTCTCCATGCAATCGTTGAGACTTTGATACAATTTTTTAGCCTTCCATTTGCAGTTCCGTTAATAGAATTTTCCTCGCCTCATTAGTGAAAGGCAATATCTGTACCTCAGGGCCAGACTAACGTAAGTCACATTTTTGCTAATTTGCAGAAAAGCTAAAAAACAATCGTCTGGTGCATACATATAATGGAGCTTGCGATCTTTTATGATAATAAATACTTATAAAGATTTTTTTACAGAATTACGTTATGATGACTCGATGTGGAGTAAGATTCTGCACATAAAGCAGTAATAACCTGAAAATTCCCTCTTTTGGACTTACGTTAAATTGGCTCTGAGTACGGACCTTTTTCTTCAAACTGGCTCATAGGGTGGAAGGTCCGGGTCACTAGCCAAGATGGCAGATATTTTAAAAAGTGAACTTTGCTATGTAAAACAGCAGAAAGCGAAATTTTTAAAGATATGTTTTACGTAGGTGAACACGGGCTAAGATAAAGATTCTAACATTTTTTTTTTACTTTTCACGTGCATAAAAAAATGTCAACTGATAGTTTGTTATCTGAAATTCTTGAGACGAGTTTTCTGTTGTGCAGGTTTTCTGTTCTTTTGTAACAATTTAATCTCTGCCTTTGTTGACCAAACATGAATTAATTGGCAAAATCTACATCAATACGAGCGACTCTGCAGATCAAAGCTAAAAAGTCTCAGAACCGTCTGCAGAATTACTGCACTCATCGAGCGTAAAGTCAAAATCAAATGTTTATATTACATTATGAAAGGGGCAATGTATTTTGGCTAGGTTGCCTAGCAAGAAGTGCCCGCAAGTATTTTTTATCAAACTAATATTATTTGACATTTTGTGGTAAAAATGACGCATTTGTTATTAAAATAAACTGTACTCTATTTCAAAGAAATATACCTAAAGAACTTGAAAATTTATGGTTGCCGTTGCGCAACTGGCCGCTACCTATTCGCAGTCACATGTAAACGGGTACTATTGGTGCACATTTATGCACTCATAAAGTATAGTCATCATTTACATATCAAATTAAAGCTAATTTTTTTTCTGAACGTGATAAACTAAGGTTGTCTATGCAAAAATGGCCACAAAGGGGGATTGCCAGCTGTTAAAGATTGCTTAGGATGAAAGAGTTAGCGCTTTACAATATTCGTTCGACAGGGATGGCGATAGCCAGCTCTACGCATGGGCGTATCCAGAGGGGGGCAAGGTTGGGAAGCTCCCCCTGAAACTTCGAAAAAAAAAATTGAAATGAAAAAAATTAAATTGACGGATGTTTCAATTTCTAAATTTATCAAAGAGTTCAGATGTAGTAATTTGTTCTTTAGTTTGATAGTGTATACATCTCCTTTGGAAGCTCATTGGAAAGGGAGAGTAATTAGTGTTCAGTTGGGTGAATACCGCACTCATTTTAGATTTTCATTACTTCCAAAGTATTGTAATAAAGGGGGTGGGGGTGCTAAAAACCAGTCTCCTAACTTCCTAAATTATGGGCTTTTTCAGGTGCCCTCCGAACTTCAAATTTTAAAAGGGTGAGAACTCTGAATGGGCCGAATGGAATTCCAAATTTCCCCGAATGATGATAATTCGCCTAATGGAACTCCAAATTTTGCCGAATGATATTTTTATCATATCGTCAAACAAAACTTTCCGAATTGTGATATTTTTGCCATATCATGAAACAAAATTTGCCGAATTTGCCCATCAGGGCTTTCCTACTGCTGCCTCCCCCCCCCCTTCTCCTTTCATGGTTGAGCTAGATACGCCCTTGGTTGTACGAGTTTTTAAAGTCCTCGTGCATGTGTCAATTGTTAGCGTTCTCAACCAATGGTGCAAAAAGTAGTAGAAACAAATTTCGAATGCTCCAAAAAGAAAATTAATACATTTTTGTTGTTTACTTTAAAAATCCCATATACATATAACATGCATTCCTCAATAAAAGTTAAAATGTCTTTCATCTATAAAATTAGAATAAAAGATAAATATTTGTGAAAGAATATGACCCCAGTTATTTATGAAAAGACAATTATATTATAGAGAAAATGTTTCCGAAAAACAAGAAAATTATTTAAATATTTTTACAGTACATATATTAATTTTACCTTTTATTGAAGAATACATGTTATATGTATATGAGATTTTAAATGTAAATACACTAATTTTTTTTTAATTTTATTTCTTTGGAGCATTTGAAACTTGTTTCTATTACTGTTTGCACCGTTGGTTGAGAACACTAACAATTGAAGCATGCACGATGACTTTAAAAACTCGTACAACCAAGGACGTATCTAGCTCGACCAAGAAAGGAGAGGGGGGGCAGCCATAAGGGATCCCTAATGAGAGGTCACTGTGACCTCCCAAAGTTTTTCCTTTTCGGCAAATTTTGTTTGATGATATGGCAAAAATATCATTATTCGGAAAGTTTTAATTGACGATATGACAAAAATATCAATCGGCAAAATTTGAATTTCCATTCTGCCCATTGAGAGTTCACACCCTGATAAAATTTGAAGTTCGGGGCGCACTTGAAAAAGCCCACCATTTGGGAAGTTAAAGAGACTGGTTTTTATCACCCCCCCCCCCCTCCAACCTTTTTTATTCCAAGAATTTGGAAGCAATGAAATTCTAAAATGAATGCAGTATTAACCCAACTAAACACCAATTACTTTGACCCTTTTCAATGAGCTCCCAAAGAAGATGTATACACTTTCAAACTCAGGAACAAGTAACTACATCAGAACTCTTTGATAAATTTAGAAATTGAAACAATAGTCAATTTATTTTTTTTAAAACAACAACAAAAGTCAATTTTTTTTTCAATTCTAAATATTTTTTTTAGAAGTTGAGGGGGGGGGAGAGCTTTCCAATCTTGCCCTCCTCTGGATACGTCCATGCGTAGAGCTGGCTACCGCCATCCCTGTCGAACGAATATTGTAAAGCGCTAACTCTTTCATTCTAAGCAATCTTTAACAGCTGGCAGCCCCCACTTGCAACCATTTTTGCTTAGACAACCTTAGTTTATCACGTTCAGAAAAAAATTAGCTTTAAATTGATGTATAAATGATGACTACACTTTATGAGTGCATTAATGTGCACCAATAGTAGGGAAGATCGGGGTTAGTTGTTACAATTTTTTTCAAAAAAAATTTTACGCTAAACCGTTTCAATTATTTGCACGCGTAAAACTTTAAAATGCATCTAGATTGTTTAACATTCATAACATATTTTTTAAAAAATGATTAGAAGCCACTACTCCAAAATATTTCAAATTTTTTGAATAGATGTAGATTGTAACAACTTACCCCACTACGGAGCATGTTGTTACAGTATATGGGGTTAGTTGTTACATGAGATCTATTTTAGTAATGAAATGAATTTTACACATTTTCTGATTTAACCTCACAGATTTACTTCATTAATGACTTATTGATTATGAGTACGGTTTAGACTTTAGAGCATTTTATGCAGAACCAGAGTTCATCACCTTCATCCGAACGACGCACTGTTTGGACGCATCTTTTTTTTTTTTGCCTTTGTGTCTGTTGATTTTTTGTTTGTTGGACACAATTTCCTTTTCACAGATTTTTGTTTCCCAGCTTCGGCTTGCAAAACATTTTTTACTGGTGTATCTGTTGGAGTGGCGCTGATCTATGGTTTCCGCGTGCGAACTGTCTTCACTTCTGCACTGCCTGCACCGTTGGAGAAATACCTACATTCGAATAATACATTATTTATTATTATTATCATTGTTGTAATTATTATTATTATTAATTTAACCATACATATTAACAATAAATTAAATCAAGGAAAGAAAGAGATCAGAATTATTATCATCATTATTATTATTATTATCGTCATCCAACTACAGTACTTTATATGAATTAAATCTTGAAATAAAACAGATCAGAAACACTACTTTTTACCACTAGCATTTTTCATCTTACTGCAGAATCTCTCTAGTGTCATGAAATTCATCGGCTGTCTTTCGTAATGAACTCTCTGCAATTTTCTTTATCCATATCCAGGTATGTTTCTTTAGGTGTTTTGCCCCTGTCTGTCTTGTTTTTATAGTTCCCGCCATATCACATTTAAAAAGAAAACATAATATTAAATTAAAACTTGCATGGAGCAAGTTGTTACTTGTAACAACTAACCCCAACAAAATTGTAACAACTTACCCCATACGACGCCACTTTAGTTCTTGGCACATATTATTGGTATTATATCTTTGTACAAAACTTTTAAATATGTTAGCACTTGCCTAAAAATGTAGGCTTTCACGTGGTATAGAAATAAGTTCGTTATCTGCAACGGCTTCGCAGCAAATAGAAAAATAACAGCGGAAAGAAAAATTACTTCCAGACTCATAAAAACCGTTTTCCTTGAGCACTCTCCATGCTACTGACTGCAAGCTCTCCAGTGATTATCATTTAATGCAAATGGGTGAGTGCTATCATCTACTGCAAGGAAAGTCAGTTTTTCTTGGTGGTTAATTTTGAATTCGAATGTAACAACTTACCCCGTGTAACAGCTAACCCCGGTCTCCCCTACCCGTTTACGTGTGGCTGCAAATAGGTAGCGGCCAGTTGCGCAACGGCAACCATAACCTTTCAAGTTCTTTAGGTATATTTCTTTGAAGTAGAGTATAGTTTGTTTTAATAAAAAATGCGTCATTTTTACCCCAAAATGTCAAACAATATTAATTTGATAAAAAATACTTGTGGATAATTCTTGCTAGGCAACCTAGTCAAAAAACATTGCCAAACACATTATGTAATACAAAAATTTGATTTTGACTTTATACTCGATGAGTGCAGTAATTCTGCAGTCGGATCTCGTACTATAAATAATTAATAAATAATGCCTTTTGTTTCTTACACGTTATGCGAGGCTTTCCACACGAATAAAAAAAGTGTTGAAACATTTTTAATTCAGCTAATTATTGAAATCGGACGACATTTATTGACAATTTTAAAGCTTTGTACGTTTGTTTCTCGTGCCGTTTTACAACTCAACCGCATAAAGATAAATCAATTTTCTAAAAAATATAATTTTCAATTCTTTTGCGCCACCTTCGTATATATAGTGCAATATATTAAGCCTTCAATACTTTCTTTTTTCTTCTCCCCATTCTTTGTTTTGTTTTTTTCTGTTTTACAATGCATAATTCCTTTTTATCTTACCCAATTAGCCGATTTCCTTATAGCATTTTTTTCTGCTAGTAGATGTTAGGTAAAAAAAATGTTTTTAATATTACTTTTTTTATTTATTTTATATATACTGTTCAGAGTATATAAATAGGAAGTAATTATTAAGCTTATGCACTTTTGTTTTAAGTATTTATGTTTACGCTCTGAAACTTTCCTTTAAACTATTTTCCCTCTTGATTTTTTTTCAAACCATTTACTGTACACATAATTATTACAGATCAAAATAACAAAGCACCTAATTACAGTGCATATTTATCCTTCAAAATGTGAAAATATGTTTTTTAATTTTTTTTTATTTACAATATTTTCAACCTTTTCCACCCTCATTAACTTGAAGTTGACTTATAAAATTCAGTTTTGTTTATAAGCCTTTTGAAAAATGTTTGCCCTGTACGGCTTATTAAACTTTTTAAAGAAATTTCCTTTTGCTCAAAACAGTCAATTTGCTTTTAAAGTTACGGCTTGTAAATATTAAGCAACTTTTTATTTAAAAAAATATTGTATGTACATAAACTTACACTTATAAAACCTTATTATTCGTTCTCAAAGAACAATGTTTTCACCGTTCTTTAATAGGTAAATAAAATTTTCAAAAAACATTCTTGTTTACAAGAATTTAAAACTTTTATTGATGAGCAACTTTTATTATTGCTGTTGTTGAACAACACAAAGTTATTGGGGTGTTAAAATGAAAGAGCATTTGTTGCCAGGTAAGAACCTGAAAAAAAACAGGAGATGAAAAGTTATTATTATTAATAATTGAATACTTTTTGATCCAATTAGCATATGTAAGGCATTCAAAAAGCATTGATTGAAAAAGGGAAAAAAATTAGGAAAATTTTTTATCTGCAGAATGTTTTTCGAAATATAACTCTAGATAATTTATGCACAAAAAATACAAAAACGGCAAGATGAAGTACACGTCCGATCTTCTTTATAGTAACAAAAATTGTCACCAAACTGTTAGAAGCGCACTTTCTTCCCGTTCAGTCAGTTGGCAGCTTATGTGAATAGTTCTGATTTTAGTTATTTGCAGTTGTTTCATCCAAGACAGTTTATCTCAGAGCTACAGCCGCACAATTTCTTTTTTATTTTCAGTTTACGAACTGAAGCTTTCGTTTATGTTTATATTAAAATTTGCTTTGTGTTGGTAGCTTTTTTTTGTGTGTGTATGTGCGTGCGTGTGTGTGAACAGTTTTAATTTTAATTATTTGTACTTGTTTCACCGACGCAGTTTAGCTCTGAGTTACAGCATCATAATTTTTTCTTCATTTTTAGTTTACGAGTAGAAACAGTATACCTTGATTAATGTGTCTGTTTAGAATTGCTATATTTTCGAAAGGTGTGTAAGTAATTTTTGCTGGACATTTTATTTCTGTGAACAGTTGTGATTTTAGTTATTTGCTACAGAAATCTAAACTTTATTTGATATGTGCTTCTCGGTCGCCACACATATGTTTCATCCGACACAGTTTAGGTCAGAGCTACAGCATCAAAAGTTCTTTTTAATTTTCAGTTTACGAATAGATACAGTAAATCTTGGTGTAAGTGTATTCTTAGAATTGCTGTATTTTTGAAAAATGTGTGAGTAACTTTTGCTAGGCATTTTATTTATGTGAACTTGTGAGCAGTTGTGATTTTAGTTATTTGCACCTGTTTCATCCTCCGACACAGTTTAACTCAGAGCTACAGCATCACAAGTTACTTTTCATTTTTAGTTTACGAATAGAAACAGTAAATCTTAGCTTCTTTGTATATGTAGAATTGCTGTATTTTCGAAAAATGTGTGAGTAACTTTTACTAGGCATTTTATTTATGTGAACTTGTAAACAGTTGTCATTTTAGTTATTTGCACTTGTTTCATTCGACGTAGTTTAGCTCAGAGTTGCAGCATCATATATTTTTCTTCATTATTTGCTTGGCAATATTGGCATTTTATTTATTTGAACAGTTGTGATTTTAGTTATTTGCGTCTGTTTCATCCGACATTGTTTAGCTCAGAACCACAGCTGAGCAAGTTCTGCATTTTCAGTTTACGAATAAAAGCAGTATATCTTAATCTATGTTTTCCTTTTGAACCTACATATTTCCGAAAAATATTATGTAGATAATTTTTGTACCGCACCGTAGTAGTCGGTCGACATTGCATATCTATCACTCGGGTGACAACGGACATCTGTGATTTATATCATTATAGTTGCTAACGAGTTTGTTCTTCGATTTAGGTAATCATGCATACAATTCCACGCGAATAGCAAGAAATATGTTTTGCATGTAGTTTTGCCTTAGCCCATGTTTAAGAGTCGTACTTTACTGCTAAATACCCAAGTTTTGCCTTCAATTCATGAATCAAACCGTACTATGGCTGCGAACTCTCGCTGGTGATTAAATTTCCTTTAGCTTCAATAAGATGACATCAGCCTCCAGCTCAGTTATTCACTATTCCAGATTTATGTGCACTTACCAAAGAAGAAACTGTAGTCTCTGGATACGAGAGCTAGTCTATCGGTATGATCCGTGTAAAAAAAAATTGTTTAATGGCATTTCGAAGTTTTCCCAAGCATTTTTAACCCGTACTGTATACATATATACTATCTCAATTTCAAGTTCGCAGTGATAGTTCTTATCGTATGCTGCTGAGCCTTATACTTTTAAATTAATTATTATTTGCAGTGCTCATGTGAGTGGCAACGTTTAAAATTGTTTTTCATGATGGAACAAGAGATTCCGTAGTAGCGATAAGTCAAGCAGAGTTGCTGCGTCACATTCTATTCTTTCCAAAACAACTCGTTCATTCATCAGTATTATTTATTTGAATTCCTTTTGTAAATGTTCTTTTTTCGTGTGTTGTAATAAATGTTCAGTAAAGTTATACAAGCATCTTTTATTGCGAACTCACCCCAAAGAGAAAGCGGCTGTACAAATTCTTAAAGCCACGTTGCCCGACATGCTCAACTGTGCAGTTTTTAAAACGGTTAGGTACCATTATTCGAAACTGAATAACGGTTTTTATTTAGTACTCTAGCAGTACTTATAAGCTGATTTAAGCAAACCCTTAAACCTTTATTACTGACTTGAAACATAAAGACATTTGGCCCTCCGTGACTCTGAGCTAGAAACTTTGCTTCGAACGCCGGCAATCGTGGGTTCGGTTCCTATTGGTGCCCTGGGTGCATTTTTTCCCTTCGTGTTGTAAATGATCCATGTGAAACAGCAGTGAGAAGAAAAGGTATGTAAGTGGACATTTTCAAGTTTTGAGTAAAACGCACTTAAAGATAACTTCCTAGATAGACTTTCATTGAATATTTTTTTCTAAATCATGCTGTACAATAACACCTTCCAGGGCTACTAGTACTATATCTTGCCCCAAGACACAGTAGAGGTTCACCTACCATTTGCACTGGTTATCTTCAAATCTTTAATTTTTCCATTCAATCCCTTTGCCACTCATTGCCTCATGTGTTGTCTTTTATGAAAAAAAAAAAAAGAAGAAGTTCAGCCTCTTGAGGCAAGATAATTAACTACTAGCGGTACCACGACTTTGTCCGTAGTAGAAAATTAAAAGGTTATTTTTCTCGCCTGTGTTTTTTACAAATAATGGATAATGAATTTCTTGCCAATGTGCTATGTTAATTTGCTCGTCCATATTATGGTAATTTGCTCGTCCATATTATGGTAATTTGCTCGTCCAAATTATGGTAATTTGCTCGTCCATATTATGGTAATTTGCTCGTCCATGTTATGGTAATTTGCTCGTCCATGTTATGGTAATTTATTTGTCCATGTTATGGTAATTTGCTCGGTATTGCTGCAAAGGAATTTAATTCCAGCAATGGTGGCTTAAAATTGAACTGGAAAAAGAACAAAATAGAGAATTCGAAAAATTGCTTCGAGGAGAGAACCCTCATGCTACAAACTAATTTTGTTCTAAATTTCATGAAAATTGGCAGAACGGAGGCGCTATGTGCGTCACAGAGATCCGGACATGTATCCCGACAAAGATTCAGATATCCAGACAATGTTTGAGCTTTATTATTAGTAACTAGTGGTACCCGCACGGCTTTGCCCGTAATAGAAAATCAAAAGGTCTTTTGGTTCGCCTGTATATTTACAAATAATATATGGTGAATTTTCTCGCCAATTGCCTTGTACCCATGTTTAAGGTTCCACGTTATGATAATTTCGTAATTTACTCGTCCATCTTATGACATTTTTGTTCTTAAAATTGGATTGGAAAAAGAACCACATCGAATTTTCGAAAAATCACTCGGAGGTGCACATTCCCATGGTACAAACTAACTTTGTGCCAAATTTCACGAAAATCGGCTGAACGGCCAAGGCGCTATGCGCGTCACAGAGATCCTGACAGACAGAGATCTGGACAGACAGAGGGACATTCAGCTTTATTGTTAGTAAAGATAAAGATAAAGAAGATAACAGGACAACAACTACATAAAGGTTATTAAAAAGTGACAGTGTTGCTTAATTACTAGAAGAGATTTTCTTTAGTTAATGCCCTTGGAAATCAGTACTTAATATTACTTTAATATTAAATTAATGGCAAATTTCTAATCAAACTTCCAACTTAACTCTGGGAAAAATGGAGGAATTAACTAGAAATCATTTCCGCGGGTTTTATTAGAGATATTTTACTTTCCACTTTCTTCGATTGACTTTATTTAGTGAAAGTTCAACATTGAAATTAGTTTCTATGTTGACACAAGAACTTTTTCTCAAATTCGCTACCTTAAAAGCCGATGCCATAGAAGTAACTAGTGAAGGTTAAAGATCTAATGTTTTTTTAAGTCATGATTTTCAAGATTAGATTCATTTTAAAGCTTTGTTAACTAAAATTTTCCAATTTGATTGTGATTTGTTGATTTTAATGATTTGATAAAGCTCTGATTCAAGCTAAAATTATGCATTTATGCAGATAAAAGTGTTGAAAAGAGAAGAAGAATGACTGATAAGATTTTGTCATTCAGTACTCAAAGTGTTACAAAATACAAAAATTAATTTGATCAGATAAATATTTCCTTTTTTTTTCAACTACAATATTAAATATAATATGGAATGAATGAAAAAAAAAATATGTTTTAATGTAGAATTCATTAAAAACAAATTTTAATAAATTTAAAAAAAACGAATTTGATAAAGGAGTATTTTGAACATTTCATACTTAAGTTAGGAAAAGTTTTATTGTTAATTAGACTATTATCAAGGCAACAAATTGGTTTTTAGAAGCATCACAAGTCACTTGCTAAAATATTTGATAAAAAGGTAAGTTCCGGCGAAAAAAAAAAGGAAAAAATGCAAACTGTCGATTTGGAAAATTATTTGAAATTATGTACCAATTACTGAAATTAAGCTGTAAAATAATTGACTTTGAAAATGCTTTACAAAGTTTTTTCATAATTCATAAACTCTGAAATCAGTAGTGTCACTACGAGAGTTTGGGCAGAGGACGAGGGGGCGGTCCCCACCCCGCCCCACGTTTCTATTGACCAAAAATTGTCTATTGAGCCTTTTTGGGGGTTGTCAATCAAAATTGATTTTAGTATTTAGGAAAATATGAATATTTTAATTTCAAAATTATCCTTATTTTACCTAAAATTATTTAAAGTAATACACATTTCAACGAAAATGAGGCAAAATACAGCGGGGAGTGGGAGGTTACATATGTGTCTAGGGATTCAGAATTGTATGAACTTTATTTTATGAAATATATTTTTTTAAATGGTCGGGGAGGGTAGTAATACAGCAAATACCTCCCCCCCCCCGAGGGTGATACCCGTGCTAAGGACTTCACAACTGAAAATAAACAATTTTATATTGCTTAATATATGCTTGCTTTTACTCAATTCATTCCTTCATTTTCATTTAAAAATTGGTTTTATGAAAACGTTCTTCCGATTTAAAAAAATGAAGAGGCAAGTTTGAGAAATATAACAATGGTACCTCGTTATTATTATTACTTTTTTTCAATTATATTTTTTTTACTTATTTATTTATTTATTTATTTTTTTCAAGAATCTTCATTTGGTTTCCCATTTCTATTATAGGCATTGTAACTAAATAAATAAATATAAACAACTAGTCTTTCAGGTATTACTAGAAGATATTCGTTCTAAAAAGAAAACTGGGGGTGGGGGTCTGAGAAGCTTATTTTTCAGTTTATAACAGGAAGAACAACCAGAAAAATAACAACGGTTATGTGAAGTCCTTTTTTTTTTTCCTTGCAACAGAGCTAAGTGAATTTCACTTTGACAGAAGACCAACATTTTTTTAGTAATGTCCATAATTATTTCAGATATATATGTTTTTAATAAAATTAATGCTTCAAGAAAGCTAAAACCCAGTTTTTTTTTTTGAAGTTCAAAACAATGTAAGTAATAGTTAACATGTACATTTTATTTAAGAAAATACAAGTACCTCTGTTACTTTTACTCTGTCAATATTGTTTAGAGTAATAGCTCTTATACTGATAAAATTCGAAATTCGATTGCTTTGTTCACGAGTTGAGATTTAAATTTGTATTAAGTTTGTTTTCCTTCAAAAGTGTTCTGCTGGGTAATCAATCTACTGTTTTAGCCTCATAGCAACTCAGTGAAGCAAAAGTTGTAACATTATCTGATGGAATATTTTTTCCGTTTGGTTTATTTTTCTTGCATTCAGCTCTTCTTACTCTTTTTGTTCAGTAAAGTTTATTTGTTCAATATTGCTGAATATTCTCATTTCTGATTCTACTGACTATTCATTCCACCATCAGAAATTAATTTTTGGTCAAAAAAAAGGGCTAAATCTACATAATCGTAGCATTTTTCTTAATCACAACTCAAACAGGCTAAACAAGCATTACTTAGCCATTAGAAAACAATTTTTGGACTAAATCTACGTTTTCCTTGCATTTTTCTGAAAAGCAATTCAAACAGGCTAAGCAAGCATTACTTACGTTTTTTTTTTCCTTCTTGAAAAAATATGTGTATACATGAACTCGACTTTTACGCTTAGCACGAGAGTATTGTCTTTCTGATTGATCCTACTATTCACATGACCCTTTTTACTGAACATCAACTCTAAAATTAATCACATAACCTTGATTTTTTTCAACAAATTTTATCGGAAATTTAAGCTTTTTACTTACATTAAAAAGAAAAAAAAATCTGGCAGGACCTTCAATGATTTGGAAAAATTAACCTATACCTACTCTAACGCTAAAAACCACTAAACTACACAGCTCAAAAACAGTTAGAGGAGCAAGCAAAAAAGTGAATAAAAACATGCGAGACAGCCACATATTGGTATACAATGGATTGCGTAAACGCGTATCAATGCGCAATACAGAAAAAAGACGTACAAAAATTTGGAATTAAGCTTTAACTCTTTGAAAATATGGGAAAAACACGAAAAGATGATTTAGGGCAACAATTTGGTTACATGTAAACGATGAAAAAAATTACTATTTAGACATGATGTATGAGTTTTAATAGGGCGTGTAGTCCCTCAAACAGCTAAGACTGCTGCACACCTGTTTGTCATGGGCGCAATGGGGTTATCGATCTGACTTTCGGGAATACTGTTCCACGATTCAAAAAGTGCAATCTCCAAGTCTCGGACAGTAACAGGCGGCCTTGGTCGCGCAGCAGTGCGTCGTCCGAGGATGTCCCAAACATGCTCGATTGGATTCAAGTCAGGAGAGCATGCTGGCCATTCCATACGCTGTATTGTTTCAGCTTCAAGCATGTTCTCCACCAGACGAGCTCTATGCGGTCGAGCAATATCATCCTGGAAACCAAAGGAATCTCCAATGGCTCCCGCGTAAGGGATGACATGAGATCGCAGTATGTCGTCTGCATACCTTCGGCCCGTCAAAGTGCCATTCCGAATGATATGCAGGTCCGTACGTCCGCCTATGCTGATTCCATCCCATACCATGCAACCAACTCATCTGTATTGTGACCTTTCACGAATGAATGCGGGGTTATTTCGAGTGCTCCTGTCCCTCCATACCAAAAAACGTCGGATATCACACTCCGCAATGATTTTGGACTCCTCTGTAAACAGCACTTGGCTTCAATCATGTTGCTCCCAATCTCGATGCTCAGCAGCCCATCTTCTACGGGTCGCACGGTGGCATGGGGTCAACGGAAGACAGATCATTGGCCTATGTGTATAGAGCCCTCCCTCAGGATGCCAATTGCGTACTGTTTGGCTGGACATCCTTCGTCCTGTTGCCAAGAGCAACAGTCTTTGTAGCTGCGTAGCATTCTCTGCTTTGTTTCGACGGGCTTGTTAACAGTATACACTGGTCATCAGTTGCTGTAGTGGCGTGTGGCCGACCTTGCCCTGGTCGACGTCTAACATTTCCTGTCTCTTGGAATCGATTCCACAGCCTTGCAACAACACTCCTGGAGACTGCAACAGTGTCCGCGACACTACGTTATGTTTGCCCGGATTCCAGTCTGCCTATAACATCCTACGTCATGGATTCCGGTATATCACTTTGTTGAGACATTCTCGGGTAACCTTGTCTCAAGAAAATATACTGCGCAATCGAATTTCACAGTTACGGCACTGAAACAGACGTTTCTGCAACATCCTGATTTCTGCCCTTATCTCATTTTTCTGGTTTATCACGTCATGAACACTGATTTGCATATAAAGGTTTCTTCTTTCGTTTCCTAGTAGGCTTTTAAATTATGGATTCTTCATTTTATGTTTTTTATTAGTATACATCTTTGCGTAATTTTGTTAAAACCATGGGCTGCCCTAATTGTTTTGAACAGCGTACTACGACCGTGAAGCAAAAAGGTAAAAATTCGTCTTTCATAATTTTTCAACTTATAACTATCCAAGAATTTATGGTAATACAAAAAAAAAAAAATACAAAACTTTGATCTATGAATGCATCCAAGTTTCAATAAAGTACTTCAAGTTATTCTGCAGATTTTTAAAAATGAATTCACACATGTATAACAAAAGTATGATAACAATGATAATCAAAACTAATATAGTATCACCTTTTTCTCTTTATAAGGATATGAATGATGTAAGTATAAAGCTCGAATCATGTTAACGTGTCAAACTGCAGAGAAAAATATGTGAAGGCTTCGTGTCAATTCATTCACTGGCAAAACTATTTAATCTGAGATTGAACAAAATTTTACGAAATGGTTAGTTGGTCAACACTTCGAATAAATTGTTTATTTACTATTTCACTGGCGTTTTCCGTTGTCTTCACATGAGGTAACTATCCGGCTGGTGGTGTGACAGTTAGGCGCTGGCTATCTACGCCTGTGAACCCAGGTTCGGACCTGGGGTGGGCAATCGGTGGATTTTCGAGATGCAGAAAATCATCATCGCCCATGTCGTAGGATTATGCGGCATGTAAAAGATCGCTAGGGTATTCGTTTGGCTTAGAATTCCCTCGGCAAAATTAAAATCCCTAGTGCAGATTCACATTAAAGAGAGCCCGGGTGCATCCTCTAATGGAAACTGAGCGGCAAAATTACCCGTGCCATTGACGTCCGCGCCTTAATGGTGGCACATGAAAGACTGGATGCCTTATCGGGGGATTGCTCTACGTCTGCTAAAGGTTAAGTGTCCCATTAGACGAAAAAAAACATGAGGTATCTTAGTTGAATCAACTTCTCTTCTAATGAGCCTAATGTGTCCAAGCAGCCGCTCCACAACACTGTTAAAACTGAACCGAGTCGTCTTAGTTAGTTTACTCCGTATGTAGAGCGACGCTTGGAAGTGTCCCGATGAGTTCAATCAACTAAAAAATTGATTCAACTCATTGAGAATGGTAACGACACATGTGCCTGGAGTGCCTGATGAGTTGACCGTCGTGTGAAGGATGCTGTCCCATTCCTTCACTGTTCTACATGATTACATAATATCCTGATAACCGTCCGTTCGAAAGTCTATTTAACGAAATTGCCTCTTGTGAAGGATGCCTTGGTTTTCCTTTTTATTTCTCTATACACCCAAACCTGTTTTTATGCGGGGTCTTTTATTAGTGCGGTATATTAAAATTTCAATCAAAGATTGGGATTCAATTGACGAAATAATTTTTAAAACGAGTGCGAGGTAGTATCTTTCAAGTGACGACATAGGCACCCCGATTGGAAGTCACTGTGACCTTCCAAAAATTTCCTTATTCCGGAAATTTTGTCCGACTACTCGGCAAAAATTATTACTCGGTTTATTTTGATTTCGTTCAAATATAACAATTCTGTAAGTTTTTGGGTTATTTTCTACGTGAAGCTTTTTTTTTATGTAGTCTCTATCCACCGCAAAAAATAAATAAATAAATAAATAATAATAATAATAATAATAATAGTGTTGCGAAAACAACTGTTTAAAGCTACTCGTGAAATTTCGAACAGTTTTTTATACATTTTTTTAATGCAGTCCCTATCCACTTCATAAAAAGAGGTTTGGGTGTACTTTACTAAACTTCAAAATCCTTAATTTTCTGCATGGTTAATATTAACATATTTATTTATCTCTGTAGCAAACTTTGGGAGATATCTTATTTTAAAGTGCTTTAAAAAAAGAGACTCACGTGTCATTCATTGAATTCCAGGTTTCGAAATCTCGGCAAAAAGAAAGATGTAGGCTTTTGTGTGATTTTAATAGATTTTTGACAGTGATAAATGGCCTCGTATTTTTTTTTCCAGTCTGGTTAAATTATTTACTCAATAATGGTAAATTGGTTATAGCTATAATATTGAGCTTTCTTTAAGATTTTAGCATACCAGAAATATTAATGCTTTTGTTTCTAGTTTCTAAACATGTTTTCAATATTATTGCTTTTAGTGCCATCAGTGATTTATAGCTCTGTACGTACTTTAGCTATGATACTTTTCCTTGATTTCCTACACTTAAAGTGCATATTTTAGGTGTCATTCAAATAAAAATAGCACGATTAATACCCGTAACTTGAATTTTCTTTATCAATTAAAATAATTGTAACCACCTAATCATATTTTTTATTGACTGTCCATTTAATTGTGTGTGACAAAGTATTAATAGGCAAAATGAGAAACAACGTTAAATAGCACAAATTGCAGATTACTGCAGACACGTGTTTCGGCGTTAGAAGGAACGCCTTTTCAATGCAAAAAAAAAAAGGAAAAAAAGCTTATGGATGAAAAGCCATCCGACAAAAATTTCCGATGAAAAGATAGCCTGCTTTTGTCGGATGTCTTTTCATTCAAAATCTGATTTCTTACATGTCTACAGTAACCTGAAATTTTGCAATTTAAAATTATTTCTTATTATTTTTTTGTTTATGCACAAAGGTATTTATTTACTTAAAAAATCAATAGATTTTAAATTAATAATTCATGAAAATACCAATATTTTGACCACTTTGTATAACAGAGACGACGGATAAACTTAAAAATATATATATTTTTAAAAACGTTACATCAATTGAACAAGCATAAAATGAAGCAATGATTCCAGAATTGTTAATCTTTCAAAAAATTCAAGACAAAATCTGTTTTTTAATAACACAGGCCTACATTTTTTTCTTCATGAAAATGTGTTTCAATTTTAATAGGTGCCCTATAGTAAATGAGTGTGCTGATCACGAATCTGAGCTTAGTTTTTTTTCCACCACGTCAGGTTTTCAAGAAAAGTGTGTTTGAAATTTTTTATAGAAACTACCAAAAATACTCAGAGAATAATTATTGAAACTATATTTAAAAGGAAATTCCTACAAAATTGAGTTGTTCATAAAAAAAACAGTGCAGTTTTATCAACGTTATACAAGCGTTGGAGTTTTTTTAAAAATAAAATCGTTTTTTCACTTTTTCTTCATCGGTTTTGTCTTATTTATTCAATTAATTACACACAATTAAAGAATCAATAATTGAAACTATGAGACAGAGGTAATTATTATTAAAATTGGTTTTAAAAATTCTAATGTTTCGGACATGAATTGTGCCATTTTCGCGTGAATGATTCTGAATCTTTTCTTTACTGAAAATTACGTTTTCTGAGACTATAGAGTAACTTCATAACTATTTTTTGAGTACGAATTAATTTAATTGATTACACACACTACTGAATTTATTACACACATATAAATAATCAATAAAATAAACTATCAGGAATAGGTGATAAATCAAACTTATTTTTAACTATTCCAATGTCTCTGGCATGTTTGTGCCATTTTCGGAATCCTTTCTTCACTCTTTGACCATAAATGTTTCTGAAAATGATGCTTTTTGAGTCTATAGAACAACTTTATAACTAGTTTTTGAGTACAAGTTTACTGAATTGATTACACACGATTACAGAATAAGCAAAAGAATCTAAGAGAAATGGATGATAATTATTAAAATTGGTTTTAAAAATTCCAATGTCTCTGTCATGATTTGCGCCATTTTGTGAGAATGACCCTAAATATTTGCTTTATCATTTGATTACAAAAGTTTCTTAAAATTATGCTTTCCGAGACTATAGAATAACTTTATTACGAATTTTTGAGTACGAACATCCTAAATTAGTTACACGCAATTAAAAAATCAATAATAGAAACTATGAGAAAGGGTGATAAGTATTAAAAATGATTGAAAAAAATACTAATGTCTCGGACATGATTTGTGCCTTTTTCGCGAGAATGACACTTAAGTCTTTTCTTTACTTCAAATTATGTTTTCTGAAACTATAGAATAACTTTATAACGAGTTTTTGAGTACGAGTTAACTGCATTGGTTACACACACTAACTGAATTTATTTCACACCATTAAATAATCAATAAAAGAAACTATGAGGAATGAGTGATAATCATGAAAATAGGTTTTAAAAAATAAAATTACTCAGGCATGATTTGTGACATTTTTCTCGAGAATGACTCTGAATCTTTTCTTCACTTTGACTTCGAACGTTTCTGAAAATGATGTTTTCACAGACTATAGAATAACTTTACAAAGGAGCTACTTTTTGAGTAAGAGCTTACTGAATTTTATAAACACACTAACTGAAATGATTACAGATAATTAAAGAATCAACAAAAGAAACTATCAAAAAGGGTAATAGTTATTAAAAATAATTGAAAAAATACTAATGTCTCGGACATGATTTGGGCCTTTTTCTCGAGAATGACTCTAAACCTTTTATTTATCCTTTGACCACAGAGTTTCTGAAATTGCATTTTCTGAGACTATAGAATGACTTCATTACGAGTTTTTGACGAACTAACTGAATTAATTACACACATCTAAAGAATCAATAAAAGAAACTACGAAGAATATGTGATAAATATTCAACTTGATTTTAAACATTCCAACATCTCGGGCATGATTTGTGCTATTTTCGGAAGAATGACTCTGAATCTTTTTCTTACCATTTGACTACAAAAGTTTCTAAAAAGTATGTTTTTTGAGACTACAGAATAAGTTATAAACGAATTTTTGAGAGCGTTTTCGCTCAATTTTGCTCCTAAGTACTTAGTTGTATGCAAATACACCATGATGATTCTCAAACTTTTTTTATGAATTCACTTATTTGAATTTTATATTTAATCTACCATTCCTTAAATTAAATTAGCATATCCTCTATTTCGGCGTGAATTCCATTTTACATGTTATTAGTGAAGCTCTTGCCATTGCTTATGTTAAAGACGAGGCATTAAAGAATGTAGGGAGTACGTAATCCTCGAGAGGCTAAAATTATCACGCTTGCCGCATTGAAGAGCCGACATCTTGCACATTTGCAATTAAATTTTGCATTCGAAGTGCATAATAATGTCCATGCCTTTTAGTTGAGTAAACGTTTAATGATGAGCAGTTATTACTGAAGCACCTATATTACATCTAAATTTTTGCTATAGTTCTAGATGTTAACACAATGCTTTTATCATAAGGGTTTTCAATGCTTAAGTTGTTTTTAAAGACTATTTTTAAGTGAAATTCCAATAGAATACTATTTATTATTATTATTACTTTTTTTTTTGATACTGGTTTATCTTATTGAATGCTAAGTCTTTTTGATTCCACAAATCAACTATCAAAGCAACTAGTGAAAAATTAGCATTGACTGCTTCAAACTACAATTAATAGTGAGAAGTGTTTTGGATGTGTTAAGTTATCCCCATTTTTTAAAAATCGATTTGAAAACTTAATGGCAACTAATACCCTGCACGAAATCTGTGTTTGGACTTCACGCCGACTTCATAGTGACTTCCGGTAGATCTAGAAGTACATAAATGATTCATATTCATTCAAAAGCTGATCATAAACATTGAGAACAGATAAAAAGTGGAGAAGGTGTAATCTTGAAACAAGGGCCTCAGGTCACGTGATACATTTTAAAGTAAAGTATTGGAAGACATTGTTGGTTTACTCAAGCTTCGTTCACTGGTTCCACGTAAAGGTGTCTCCCATTCGCCGAAGTTGAATCATGTTACTCGGGATCTTTGCCTCAACGTATCTTAAGCAACTGATTGGACTTGTTTCTTCCAGATACTAATTCCTACTCCAAGATCATAAATTCTAAAACAATTGATAAGGTTCTCTTTAGATTTGAAGACTTGAGAGTAACTACTAATTTCGCACGTGAAAACTAAGCATAGACTTCGATCATTCAGTTTATGATTTTTTGACTTTTCTAATTCCCCTAAATAATCAACCTGGTTTTTATTGCTTCATTTAATCATATTTTTTTTTAAAAAAAGGAAAAAGAAACGAGAGTAAAAAAAAAATGTTCCAGAGCAGTAATCCAGAAGAAAACTACTCGCTTTCCAACTGATGGATGGAATTCGATCAAATCGAACAAAATAGAGTTGAATAAGCCCCTAAATGAACCTGTTACATTCGAAAGTCAAATGTAGCTTTATTTAAATAGATTCTTCCAATTCATAGCTACAACAACTTTTAATTTAGACGCTCAGTTACGAAACGTATTGCACCAGCTAAGGTTATTTATTTAAATTGGAAAATGAGACATAATTAGATTGAATTTGTTTCGCACCAATTATTACCGAAATAAACAAATTCTCAGCTCTTTTCGTCTCCTTAGATACTTTGTTACTCCCAGTTTGAGTGAAGTTTTCTAAAAATAGACACTTTCACTAAACATAGCAAAAGGACCTGAGAATAAAAAATCTTATCCAGATGCGGAAGGAAGAAAATAACAAATCAACTTCTAGAGGTATGCTTGCGCCCATTTCTAATGACGCTCACGTCTGTTGCTAGGATTGTGTGTGTTTCTTACTCGTTTACTTCGAGCGTATAAGTACTTCTCCATTTAAAATATTTGCGGTTGCTTTATTTGCTTTTACGTGGCAGCTAAGTTATTCTTTGAGTACCTCTTGCTTGGAATAACATTTTTTTTTTCATTCTCTCTTTGAATTCAACTGAAGTTTCGGCAAAATCATGATATATTTAAAATTATGCAATCAGCGTTTCAAGCACAGGTAAATTGAGGGGGACCACAAATTGCACAGGATGATAATTTGTGGTATCACTCCCCACCCCTTCCCCAACGCCCAGATTGTCTGCATTTACCACTCGTTTACTTGAAACGTAAGTACTTATCCCTTTAAAATATTTGCGCTCGCTTTATTTTACTTTTACTGGGCAGCTAAATTATTCTTTGAACATCTGTTCGTTGGAATAATATCCTCATATAAATAGTCGATGATCGAGTATAAATTCAAAGTTAAATTCACGTTGTATTTGAAATAAGTATTTCACGAGAAATAATTTAAAATCAGGTAGTTTCCGAAGTTTTAAAAGTATTTTTCTCTGAAAGAGCATGCTTAAAAACATAGGATTTAACCATTTTTTAAGTAAATCGACCAAGTTCAATATTTTTAACAATTATTTTAATCGGTGTCTAGATTAAATTTAATTTTTTACGCTACTGAACATGATCATCACAAGTGATGAAAAGCTGATGCCATTAGCGCAGAGCGCAATATTTAATTCGCTTCTTTACTCACATTTACTGGTAATGATACGATTGATAACAAGCGTAGAGGGCAATATTTAATTCGCTTCTGAATTATCATAATCTGGAAACGCGGTAGACAGCAAGCGTAAGCATTAAACGCGCCAAAGTTCATCACTTGTGACGTCATAAAGACCACGCCGTATTTGAAAAATCGGACATTAAAAAAAATAATTCAAAGTTATACGTTTTGGAAATAAATGTTTTTCCTCGCTCCATGTTATTATTATTATTACTTTTTTTTTTTTTTGCTCATTCTATCAATTTTGGTGACTAAAAGTAGTACTTTTAACTGATGGAAACATTCCCCATCAATTTTCGGCTGTGACAAACATTTATCTGGGGAAGAGAATATTAAGTTTAACGATCTCATGAAAGTGTTTCAACATGTTTAAAGAATAAGAAAAAAAAAAACCTTGTGAAATTTAAGTGTATGTGAATAAGTAGACGTTCTTTTATGAAACTGTAACCGAAATCGTCATTTTTAAGCTGTAGGGCCTGGAAAATTCATAAAAAGGCAACATTAACAAAGTAAACCGAAAGGGCAAGACTTTTAATGCAACATAACTGAAGCAGTTTAAAGTGTAATTTAGATCATTTTTATTCATATTTTATGATAATGTATAATTAAGGAAGCAGACACGTACTACTCATACCAATGTTACTTTGGGAGATTTTGAAATAAAAATAATAGGGCTTGTTCTTTAGGGATTAAAATAACGAAGTTTGAATGAATGAACATTTCGGTTTTATTGTAACTGATGTTTTTGACCATTTCAAGAGTTAAACTTTTGTGAAATAGCTGTTAAGGTTTATGAATTTGTATAAACAGCAATTTCTGAAACTTTCGAAAAATTATGAGTTGATAATGAAAGTTTTTGCTTTAATTTGAATATGCTGCTTGTTTTACTATTTGCCTTATTTACGTATATTACTGCACTATTGTAACATGTGTTCTGCCACTTTCTTCGGTTACATATTCACTGTAATTTCAAGGAAAGATGCACGCACTGTGCTGTATATCCTACAATACTTTGGTGTTAATAAAAATATTTAAGTTTATTTTCGCAAAAAAAAATTGACAAAATGTAGATAAATAAAATTTTAAGGTTGATCCGTAGTTTATGCATGCGCCCTTTAGAATGAACGTTAAACTTATGTAAAACAGAGGCTAAGATAGATGCGATAGAAAAACTACACCCAAAAAACGTTTCGAGTATTTATGAGTTTTGTTGCTAAGTCTATTTGAGTTTCAATATTTTGCTCGATTTATTGTTTCAAAATATTTTTACTTTATTGCCTTTTTGCTATGAAAATTATGCTTGCATTGTGCTTCATTTCTTCTCCTGTTTATGTTCATTGTAATTTCGTTTTATTGTCGCTACGAAATAATTGCTCAATTCAGTTTTTTGATCTATAAAATTTCGTAGTTCTTTAATATGCGGACACATTCCGAATTAAAATGGAAACATATTCTAATTGAATTCATTTAAATATCTTTGGAGAAATTATTAAGTCAAATATGCTTCAATGAATGGTCATTTCTAATTACCATAACTAGACATTTAAGATTTGAACTACCCTTATCTCCCCCCCCCCTCATAGATAATTACAAATCCAAGGGAATATAAACTTTTTTGAAGATGAACGATCTCATATAAGTTAAATTGAGTAACTGTTCTAAATTATTTCAATTTCTCAAACGTATTACCAGCTCTTGAATTTAATTCTCAACAAGTGATAGAATATAGTATTTTCAATTACAAGTTAAACCATTTCACTTGAACCTATAACTAAGGCAAATATTGCCAGGCAGCGTTCTAATCTTGTGAATAGGATCTGGTTAGATTTCCCAATGATTCCACGTTAGCAAATCCCCAACCATAGTAATACCAATACCGTACTCAGAGAGGGTCAATAATCAATTAATTAGTAGTATAACCAGTTTGACGTTATTTCATATTAATTAATTCTTTAAAATACCTTACAACTGAGTCAAGCGTCAATACAATTAAATGAGAGTTTTTTACAACTTACATTTAAATATTCTGAAAGCGATGTCTCATAAAATTCAATTTAAAATTTGCATTTATATTAGAAGCGTGATTCTTACTAACTCGTATGCATAATTAAATCGTAAGTCAATTCTTTCAACTGAAATCCATTGTGCTCGTACTTGTTGCAAGTCTTTTGTATACAATTTAATTTAAAAAAATTTATTTATTTATTTATTTATCACAATGAAGCCCAAAAGGCATGCTCTCATAAATATTAATTGCTTGAAACACTTTGAAAGATTTCCAATTGAAAATTTTACTAGGTAAATAATGGTAAAATTTCGTATTGAATATTTTTATTTTCACATTGTGTCTGCTTGAAGAGCTCTATTTTCTGTAGAATTTCTTCAATAAATTGATGTCGCAGAAAAACTGTTTTAAAGTTTCTTTTTGTTTAAAAATAAATTCAATATTTTAAAAATGCATCACAAAACCTTTTTTTTTAAATCTCAAATCTAGAATTTAAAATTTAAAAATAATGCACCCAAAATTCAAAGTTATATCAACAAGTCAATTTTAAAAATGTAAGCTTATTACATGCAACGAGGTATTAATTAACTATAAATTGAAATTTTATGAAAAAAACGTATCCAAAGTTTTTATAAAAAAATATTTTGAAATAACTTCAAATTTCAACGTCAATATTATTTTGTAAAGGGAAGTAAACTTATGTTTTTACAGCTTTAAAATCTAGTTCAAAATTTCGTTTCGAACTCACTGCTTTACGACTTTAGTAAGAGAGTAATTAAAAGTTTCATACTTAGCAAAATTTATCAAGAATTTAAGCAAATACTAGGAGATCTGAATTTATTTAATTAAATTGAAAGTTTTTCCAATGTTTCTCTAAGTTTCTCTAAATTTTGAGTTGTAAATCAGTTTTATTTAAAGTTTTTAATGTTTTACAAAGCTCAAACTATTATTTCTTCTAAATACTTATAAAATGATTAAAATATGTTGTGAAACAGTTATTTTTACTAATAAAGGGTTTTTAATGCTTCGTAATTCTTTTTTGAGGCAAACCTAACCTGTCGGCATTTTTAAGGTTACGCAATTCCTCATCAAAGCCATACTTCGCTGCCAGGTTGGATTTGCACCAACTATAAGAAGTTGCGTATCGGAAGACTGAAATTCAGTATTGTAGAGCAAAAGATTTTCTTATCGGAACGTAAGAATAGACAAAAAAAAAAAAAAAAGTAGGTATTGTCGTCTTGATCTGTTCATTTACCAGCATGAGAGGGGTTGGGGGATGTCTCCAGAGAAAAAAAAATTGATTCATCATTTTGTTAAATTAGCGACTCATTATTTTTCATATTAACGCAAAAAAAGGCCTTTTTTTTAAAATTGGTTTAAGGCTTTAAAAGTTCTATAAACAGTTAAATTTTTTCTGCCATGTACTAATTTTGGCTTACGTATTTTAAAATATACTATGTGGTGCTTGAAAGAACTTTTGAAATTAATCATTCTTGGCAGAATTCACATTGGAAATAACTAATGAAATAAAAAAAGTTTTAAACTGCCATGTTTTTAAAATGCACTAAAAAAATAAAATAATTTCTCAGAGCTTCATGTAGACATAAAGCCCCATACAGTGGAGGGTTGTTTGCTGCTGAACAAGAGCTACCTTGCTGTAACCACGAGAGTTTGGAAACACAGCTAGCTGTTCCACCAGGCTCCCCAGACAAATTCGAAATACGACATAACCACAACGGACTAACCACGCGGTGTAACCTATGGATTGTTTTCGAACGATGTTTACTGTTCACTGCACAGCATTTGTTGCAGCTTAGCTAAAACTTCAAAGCAATAGCAGTGCAAAAGATTTGCTAATCTTAGTCACTAGACGGCGGATGCTCGAATAAGAATTAGTCCTTATCGTTTGGCAACGAACTAAATTTATTATTGTTTTTGTTCTCGATATTCTCAAGATTTGTGAGGGGAATGAAGTGGCAAAAATAACGTTACCAAGCAATGCAAATAGATTCAAAACCCGTAAATAGTGTGCAAAAATAAATGTTAGCTGTCCAGAAATTAATAGTGTTAAATTGAGTATGAATCATTGCATGTTGGTCACTTAGTGTTTGAAGATGATTGCGAAAAGAAATTTCACAAGATCACCCCTAGTACGAGAACTTAAGGTATGATTTTTATAACCTCTTATTAGATGTGACAAGGTTAAACAGATGCAATAATAACACTATAAAACCCATGCTAAAAATCATGGTCGCACTAAGTAACGCTAAAGCTTCTTAACGATATTTAGTGCGGCCATGTATGAATAGATTGAAGTTAGCATTCTAAAAGTTTGATGTAGCACTTGAGTTTGACTTGTTAGTTTTATCATCTAACAATTCGAATTGTAAATACGAGCATAAAAAATTTAAAACATGTACAAGAAACTGAGTAGTATTATTTTTGTTTCAAGTGAAGAATGTACGGGAAAAAAAGCAAAGTAGCTTTTTTTTTGCCTGGCAAACTGAATTTTTTGTAGAGTAGAATTTGTTGCTCTATTTAAACAAGTGAGAAAGAAAAAGTATGAAGGCAAAAAATGACCCAAAAGTTTACCGTATAATGAGCCTGGTTCGTATACTAAAAAACCTTGAAAACTGTTTAAAAAGTTTCATTTTCAAGTGTTTGAAGACATTGAAAAATGTTAAATTGCATCTTTAGTCCTTGAATTTCGGGATTTTTATACCTTAAAAAAACTTGATAAAAGTTTTTTTGCTGCCGTTTTTACGGAGTTGCTCCTATTTAAACTGTACACTCCAAAAATCAATTTTTCCCGAGGAAAGTCCCTATTGCTTTGGGAATTTGTTTTTCCTCTTAAAAAAACGGCGATGAATTTAACGCATCAAGGAATTGACTTATTTAAGACTTCCATTTAACAGAATTTTCATCACAATTAGTAACTAATTTTGTAAAAAACGTATTTTTGGAATCTTGGCAGCATCGAGCGTGTGTTTTGCCGTACAATTGCATGCCGTGTTCGAGATTTCAATCATTTGGATCTTAATGTTTAATTGTTTTTAAATTTGAAAACTATTTCAACATACTCAGTCTTAAACTTGTTTATTTTAATTTTTATTTTAGCAGTTTATTTACTCTAATTCTCTCTTTTTTTTTTTGCTAAAATGAAGATATCGGTGATCATTTTTGAGATTACGACGGGCTTATGAAAATCGCGAAAATTAATACCTCGTGAAAATAGTACTTTTATATTATCTATTTTTACTATTTAATAGCTTCAATCACTTGATTTATGTTATTAAATAGTTGAGTGCAGAAATCAGATCCATTATGTCGTGAATCTGCATTTTCTAATACTGGAGCTTTTGAATCACGTATGAATAAAAAGTATGGATTGGATTCCAAACATTTGTGCACATTAAAGACTCAAAAATCAGGGTCTGTATAAAGTAAACAAGAATTTTGAAAATATTTTATCATATGGTTCCTAATAGCGCAATTGCGTCCAAATTTTTTGAAATTCCTTCGGATTTTTTTAAAACTACAGGTTGTACGACATTAGTCTTTAATTTTTAAATATCACGCTTTTGTTGTTATTACTCGTCAGTGCTTGCGATTTTATCCTTACAGCAAGGATTAAACTAACTACTGTGCTGCTGACAGTGTTGAATCTTTTTTATGAACTGGAAACAAATCAGCAGTTATTATTTTACCACTAAAAAAAGTTCACACTTTTAAATAGTCCTACTATAAAAATCTCATTTTAACCTTAAAATGTCCTTGAATGCACCTTGAAAAAAAATCCTAATCTGTGTATGAACGAGGAAGAAAGGCTGGGATTTAACTTTCAAATGTGATTTTCTCAAAAACTGGAAAACTTGACAATTCGCCCTTTTTCCAAGTATTCTTCAAATATTAGTTCTTCTTTAATAGTTCGTAATCATATATTTAATATGTAAGTTATTTAGAACTCTCTAAGTATCTCGTCTGATGCTACAAATGACTTAAATGGTTCTTATATCATTTTAAAAAAAAACTGTAATATATTCATTAATTAGTTTCTTTTAACAATCTACAGGTATAAGCTCAAAGATCCTAAGTTGTAATGAAGGTTTTATGTAGCTTTATGAATTTTCGTACTTTTATAGGGCCTCTTACCTCGCCTCTAGCACGGCATAACTTAAAACAGTAGTGAAATGTAGCCAAGGGATAATCGTTCATAGGTTATCTACACTGGTGTGCAAAAATTAAGGACGAAGTCAAAAAATTAGCATATCAGCTGAACGAAGAGGCAGAGCGGACAGAAAGACCAATCAGGAGATTAAGTAAGGTGATGCACGGTAGCACATGCGCAGATATGCAGGCAGACGTAATGGGGGAGTGTCTGAGTAGTATAAAGCATGTTGTCGGTGTAAGATCAGTATTTCTGGCAAAGAGATTGCACGCCGTATAGCAGTTAAAATCACACCGAGTTGCTGCCTCAGCGAGAAATGGCGAATAATCAATCTGTTAGACGACATCTGGATGCTTTTACCCTAAGTCGAATCATTGGGAAGTTGGAGGAAGGCCGCAGTGTGACAAGTGTGGCTGCAGAGTTCGGAATTGCTCACAGCATCGTTTCACGACTTTGGAGACAATTTCAAGCTACAGGAACAGCTATCCGGGGGTTCAGTAGTGGTCGTCCACGAGGAACCACACCCGCAGATGACCGGTATATTGTCTTACAGGCCAGAAGAAACAGGCGGCAGACAGCGGGAGAAATCGCTAGACACACGACACAGGCGACTGAACGACCGATATCGCGTTTTACCGTGACAAGAAGACTGCACGGTGGTAGTCTGTTTGCACGACGCCCTATACGGTGTGTACCTCTAACGCCTGTCCATCGGAGAAGGCGTTCTCTGTAGTGCCAGGAGCACCGGAATTGGAGAGACAATGAATGGGGACGAGTACTCTTTACAGATGAGAGCAGATTCAGTCTGAATAGCGATTCTCATCGCATACTCATCTGGAGAGAGCGGGGAAGCCGCAATCATCCCTCGAACATCATTGAAAGGGACAGGTATGGAGGTCTCGGTGTTCTCGTTTGGGGAGGCATCATGCTTGGTAGTCGTACAGACCTTCACACCTTCGACGCAGGTTCAGTCAACGGGACCCGTTATTGTAACGAGATTCTTCTTCCATATGTGCGTCTTTTTAGAGGCGCTATGGGTCCGCAGTTCCTTTCATGGACGACAATGCACCATGTCATCGCACAGTAGCTGCCGAACAGCTCTTAGAGAGTGAGGATATTAAACGTATGGATTGGCCGGCACGATCTCCGGATCTCAATCCCATCGAGCATGCATGGGATTTTCTAGGAAGACGCTTGGCAGCTCGTACCTTACCACCAGTAACGATTCGGGAGCTTCGATTGGCGCTGCAAGACGAATGGGCAGCAATGCCTCAACAACTCATTGACACCCTCATTCTCAGCATGGGCAGACGCTGTGAAACCTGCCTAGCAGTCGAGGGAGATCATATCACCTACTAAAGATCGGATGTTTCTTGCTGGACACCCATCACAGGGATGTTTCGGCCTTCAGTCGCATTGCGCTCCATGCTACTTTTTCAATAAAGCTTCTTTTTATCCCTCTGATTTCTCTTTTAATAAGTGTTGCTTACATTACACATGTCCTTACGTATTGAGGATCTTACGGTATTAAATGTGTTGATTTGGAAAGCTTTTGTACAAAGTTATATTTATTTAACCGTCTCGTCCTTAATTTTTGCACACCAGTGTATGTTGATTCAATTTTGTTTTGGAATGTGTATCCAGGCGTCCCTCGTATATAACACGGTGAATTCGTTCCGTGTAGTATCAAAACCGTGTTATAAGAGACTTTTTTAAAAATAACTTTTTAAATTATTTTTTATACTAACTAATCATGTACATAGTATCAAACATGTCAATATGTATCGTGTTGTTTCGAAACCGTGTAACACGAAATTCTGTGCAATTAGAAATGATGTAAATCAAGGGATGTGTAACGTGTTATATCGAAACCAAGATTCATAAAAACAAAGTAAAATCTTATTAGAGTTACTACCAAACATTAACACAATGTATTAAACAAAAATGAAATTCCATCTTTTTAAACATATCTTTCGAATTATATCAAAAAGCATGAAGTATTAAATTCAAGTTTCGTACCGGGTGTAATATCGAAACCGCGTTATAATGATCGCAAATTTTGGTACCGTGTAATATTGAATCCGTGTTGTACAAGTACCGTGTTATACGAAGGACACCAGTGCTTGAAAGGTTTACTTTGTTCTTACAACTTTTTAATAACTATTATATATCTTAATCTTTAACGTCATTAATGTTTTGACTGGAATCAATTATATGTGTTTAGTGGCATAGTTAAAATTATGCTACATCATTTGCGCTGCAAGTTTAAAATGCTTTACTATTTCACTTTACTTTACATTCTCCTACATCAAATGGAGAAAACGATGAAGAAATATATCATCTGAAGTTCTGAAAAAATAGATGAAAAAGCCTTTTAAAAAATCGTAATAAAAGACTGGAAATTGTTAAAATACATTTACTTTCACCCAGTGTGCTATCCAGCCGCCATCCTCTCGATGGCAATACGAAAAGAAATTTTGAACTTATCCTGCCTAAAGCTTCTCAAAGCATTTGCAAAATGCAAACAAGAAACAAAAAAAAAATCTGTAGGTATTATACCGTTCCATTTTTTAATGCAAAAGCTTTTAATGATGGAAATTTATTATCGCTTTCTGCCAAGTTGTTTCGAGGTTCCATAATTCCAGGATACTATCATCTATTGACCTATAATTAAACTTGCTTTTTAATCAAAAATAGAGTTTTAAAGAATTTGTTAAGGTGCTCTAATAAAGTTTCTTACAAAGCTCTTGTTCACCCCCCCCCCTCCGGTGCTCAAATTTTAATGATTTTTAATCAAATCAGTATACAAAATTAAAGACAATTTTTACTACATTACTAGTGATACGGAGAAATAAATTGAAAAATATTCTTATTGATTAAAATTCTTTCATACGCTGAAAATGTATTATTAATTTTTAACTTCAGTAGCGAAATACTTCGACTTAAAAGTATGTGCCGCAAACATAAGAGAGATCGTTTTCGAAAAACAAGCTTAGGATTTAACACCTTAAACATTTATCGAAAAGTTCCTCCAAACATTGCAAAAAATTATTAATTCTAAAGAAGTTTGCGTGAAATACCCTAGACTTTTGATAAATATTCTCGATGCAGAATGTTAAAACAGATTAAAATCTATTATCAACTTTCTATTTTGTTAGCATGTTTTAAAAGTGAATTTTTCAACATTTTGAAAAATATTGAGAGTTTGAAAAAAAAAACTTTACTTAATTAAATTGCTTTTCTTGTTGCTTAGAATGGAATTTATTAAATTCACCAGAAGAGTTCCTTTATTTTTCTTTCGTGTGTGTATCAATCTTTTATGTGCTTATTTATTCTTCAAGCGCAGAAGATTTACGTTGGTGTAAGCACTGAAAAGAGTATTTTTTTTTTTTAAGTATGAGGAAGCTTTTTTTTAGAAAAAACCTTAACGATAAAGAATAAGTAAGGGAAGTGAAATCATTCAAACATAGCGGCATTAAACTTGTAGTTAATTCTCCTGTATTAAGTTAAAATTTTTGTAAGATGGTTGAAGATGTTTTCCACCATCATTGTTCACATATTTTAAAGTCCGTGAGCATATAAAGCACACTTATTTTATTTGATGTAATGCGGATTTCAGAATGAAAATGGGTTTTATACCTGAACCATGTTCATTTTTCAATGGGAACTGAAACACATAATTAAAAATAATTTTGTTGACAATTGGAAATAAATATATTAATAATAGTCTTACTAAGCATACGTGTGCTTAATTATACATTGACGCTTAGATTTAAACTTTGAAATTAATAGTTGTAAATTGGTTTGAAAGTAATTCTAAAGTCTGACTCCCAATCCTGTAGCAACGTATTTCACTCGGAAACGCTATAGTCTTAAGATCTGACTAGGCTTGACCTACCCTTATCGAGATTTCAGAAATTACTACCACAGATGAAGAGTAAAAGTTGTAAATAAAACGCAAAACTAAAGAATTTCTTCCTCTTTCACGTGAAATAGTCAGGGTTGGCAGGGGTTGAAAGGTACCTAAAAATGAGCAATTTACTCTCATCGCGTTTCCGAAAATTGTTTTTATAAATGAAGAGTAAAAGATGGAAATAAAACGCTTAAAGTTGCCTAGCTTTCTCGGGTCCCTAAACAGGGTTATTAGGGGGTAAAAGGTTTTTTAAAGAGGGAGATAATTTACCTTTCATCGAGTTTCCGGAAATCATTGTCATAAATGAAGAGTAAAAGCTGTAAATAAAACGCTAAAGTAAGGTTGTCTACATTTTTCCGGTCCCTAAAGCAGAGTTGTCAGAGGAGTGATTTACCTTCATCGAGTTTCCACGTAAGTTATGTAAAAAAATAAGTAAAAATGTTACAAAACCAATGGTATAGGGTTGCCCAAGCCAAGGGTTGCCAAATGTTACCGTTGTACGAAGTTTCAACATTGAAACTTCGAATAGCGACAACCCTATTATTGGACCACTTTTTTTTGGGCAACATTATACCATCGATTTTGTAATGTTTTTACTTACATTTTGTTTTAATATAACTTACGTGGAAACTCGATGAAGTTAAATTACTCGTTTTTGGTCGTCTTTTAGCCCCTGCAACCCTGGTTAGAGACTGGAAAAAGGTAGGCAACCGTACTTAAACGTTTTCTTTGTAGCTTTTATTCTTCATTTATGACAACAATTTTTAGAAACTCAATGAGGGGTAAATTACGCATTTTTGGGCGCCTTTTAGCCCCTGGGAATCCTGATTAGTTCACACGCAACAGGTAGACAACCTTACTTTAACGTTTTCTTTACAGCTTTTACTCTTCATTTATGACAACAATTTTTGAAAACTTGATGAGGATAAAATTACTTATTTTTGGGCACTTTTTAGCCTCTCGCAATCCTGCTTAGAGACCGGTAAAAGGTAGACTGCTTTACTTTAGCGTTTTATTTACTGCTTTTATGACAACAATATCCAGAAACTCGATGAGGGGTAAATTATCTCCCCCTTTGAAAACCTTTTATCCTCTGACAACCCTGATTAGTAAGGCCCGAAAAAGGTAGTCAACCTTACTTAAGTGTTTTATTTCCATCTTTTACTCTTCAATTATGATAACGATTTTCGGAAACTCGATGAGGGTAAACTACTTATTTTTGGAAACCTTTCAACCCGTGGCAACCCTGATTATTTCACGTGAAAGAGGTAGAAATTCTTACTTTCACGTTTTATTTACAAATTTTACTCTTCATCTATGGTTACAATTTTAAAAAACTAGATGAGGGTAGGTCAATCCTAGTGGGATCTCGCCCTACAAGGTCCTGGGAACTAATTGAAGTGTTTTAGTTTCGTCTTCGAAAACCTCAAGCGTTACTCTTGATCTGTTGGTAACGTATTTGGCAGGGAACTGCATGGTCCTGGGTCCTAATACCGGCGTTTTTGTTCTGTTCTAAGAGAACCGTGCAGCCTTCTTCTTGATTTGGGGGTAACGTATTTGGATTGGAAGTGCACATGGTCCAGGGTGCAAATCCTGGTGTTTCAGTTTGTTTTAGAATCTTACGGCCTTACTTTTGATCTGGTGGTGACGTATTTATTCGAAGCTGCATGGTCTTGGGTTCTAATCTTAAAGTTTCAGTCCCTGCTATGAAAATCTCATAGCCAGACTGACCAAGAGATGACGTATTTGGTTCGGAACTGAAAGGTTCAAGGTTCTAATTCTGAAGTTCCTGCCCCGTCTTCAGAAATAAGAAACTGAAACTACTGTTGTGACTAGGGCTGGGCGATATACCGTCATATATCGATAGATCTATATCTATTACCGTAGTAACGATATTCAGATTTCTATCCGTCCGATATATCGTCTGAAAAGAAAATATGGGACTTAATTACGAAGAAATTAAAATACTATCTTAAAAATAGAGAATCTTTCATAACTCTGTGTGATGGGTGAGTGTATGTTTGAAATTTCAAGATATTTTCTGCATTCTTCAAACAGTTATTTAATTTTTAATTATAGTAAAAGGGAAAAATTCACAAGGCCGCCGAAGGTAAATGTGGGCCCCTTGGTCAGTCAGGTCTCTGGATATCCTCCCCCCATAAAGTTCTCAAAACTTATACTCCTACCATTCAGAGCGGGGTCCTTCCAAGGATCCCCGCTCTCTTTCTGACAAAGCTGACGTGATCTCTGGTAGACCCATAAAGGTGAACGTGTATTGGTTAAGAAAGCATCCTAATGCAAGATGCAACAATCAAAAACTAACCGATTGAGGTATCCAACCAATTGAGGTATCAACACGATTCATAGTTCAAATTAAACATAAACTATTGAGATTGCGCTTAGTAAAATTTTTAAGAAAAATACTGAACAGAAATATTTTTATTTAACAAAAATGAAAAACGAAGAAAATCCTAATAAGAATACTTATGTCGCACATTTATCGCACAAGAGGGAGCGCAACTTAAATTTTTCAGTTCAGTAACTTTAATTCCGATATTAAGAGGAAAAATATTAACGCCCTCATAACACACAGCACCATGAAACGATCTGACGAAATCTTGCTTCTCTGGCGACAACGAAACTGAAACTTCCTAATTTCGCCAGACAAGCGGAACACACGAATTGACGGAACTTCTGGGTGCATGCTCGAAAATAGAGTTTTTATGTAAGTTCTACAAATTAACGTATTTGAAGTCGTAATTATCATAGCAAAGCGAATCCGAGCATACTTACGGTTTTACGTTACGTCGGTAGTTCATTACAGCTTTTTTTTTTTTTTTTTTTTTTTTTTTTTTGACTTCAGTTTAAGAGTTGTCATCAAATACCGGAATTGAAAAAGTGAAGAAATTTTTGCATTCGTTTTTCGGTTAAATTGCTTGTGAAATAATGACATTGATGAGATAATTGATTTTACCTAATAATAAAGATTTTGGATTGGATCTGCTGAAGAAAAAGCAATTGCATTTTTAAAATCCATATTAAAATATGTGTTTATCGTTAAAAAATAATAGTTTTAAATTTATTATATATTTTAATTAACCAGATAATTATTTTATTAATGCAAATTCACAGTTTACGTCAGATTTTTGCTAAAAATGGCAGAGATCCTTTGATGCTCAAGAATTCACAGTGAGCAGTTTTCGTTCGCAATTGGAACCCCCTCCCCCTCCCACCTGGGGTTTCCTTTTACGAATATACAGTTTTCGTTGGATCTTTGCCAAATTTAGCACAGTGGTTCTTTGATGTTTAGGAATTTTCATAGGAAGTTTTTCGGCTACCTACATTGTAAAAAATATCCGTGATTTCAACTAGTTTTTCCCGTAGATTTGACGGTTTAAGCATGTTTCGTTGACAAAACGGTTTTTTCCCCGTTCTACGCTTCAGATATGAACGGTTTACACCGTAAATTTGTCCTTGTATGGTAAAAGACCGTTATGTTGACGGGTATTCTCCGCAACTTTTACGGTTTTGCACAACCAACTCAGCTGCCGGTAAAAAACCGTAAATTTTACGGATTTTTTTTTAGTGTATAAGGGAGGGGGTGAGGTGCAAAAATACCCCACGGAGGTTTTCCGTATGCAAATCCAGTTTCTGTCGGATTTTTGCAAAAATTTTACAGACAAGTCCTTTGATGCTCAAGAGTTCACTTAGGGCAGTTTTCGTTCGCAATGGGGTTTTCATCGCAGTTTTCGTCGGATCTTTGCCAAATTTGGCACAGCGGTTCTTTGATGGACAGACCATAGGGGTTTTCACCTACCTATAAGGAAAGGGGGGGAGGGTGCGAATACACCCCACAAGGGTTTTTCCTTGTGCAAATCCAGTTTTCGTCGGATTTTTTTCCAAACATGGCGCAGCGGTCGTTTGATGCTCAGGAATTCACATAAGTTTTTTCTCATCGAAATGGGGGTACGGGGACCACCTTGGGGGGGGGGGGGGTTTCGCCTGAAAATCCAGAATGATTACGAAAAAATCCAATGATGTCTAAATGCAAATTTTGAGTCATAAAATTGTGCTTTCTACAAATTGACGGGAAATGTTTGTGATATTTTTTCCCTTCTTTTTTAAACCTGATTGTTAAACATGTGTCACTAGACGAAACTTTTATTTTCGAGGTAGATCGTGCGACGTCGGGTAATACAGATAGTGACATATAAATCAAAAGTATATTTCATAGTTCTGTGGGCTTAACGGGTGTATGGTGTAATAGTTTCCAAAATCTATAGCTGCATTCTTTAAAGATTTAGTATTAGTGTTTTACTTAATGTTACTCAACTAAGAAGTAAAAAGTCTTAAAGCAAGAGCTATTAAATGACTAAAAATATGCTATTTAAGATGTCAATACGAAATGTAGTTCAAAGTACATTCAAATTATTGACACTGCTCAAATTGAAAGATTTAAACAAAATATTGAATTGAATATTTAGAACTTTTTCATTGGGAAGCATTTTTGTCATGCATTGAGCTATACCATTTGCACGCCCTCTCCCCCCCCCCACCTCCAGGAAAGTTTTGAATTAGAGAAATAATTGTATTTATTATATTTGGAAAAGTTTTTTATTGTTTTTCGATCTTTTGCCCCCCCCCCCCCCCAAATACATCAATATATCGAAATTATCGATATTTGGCGAGCGGTATATCGTGGTATTAAAATTCTGATATCGCCCAATCCTAGTTGTGACACATTGCCAATTGTTCATCGTTCTGACTCATAGGAGTTATCTTCGTTTTGCTTATTCAATGCATTCATGAATTTCTCTAGGAAGACATCTTTTACCAGAAGTAATCTGCTTCGAAAAAAGGTAAATGCGATAATCTTTTTATTTATTTATTTATTTTCATGTTGCATTGCCAGTTGAGACGCATGAGCCTTTAAAAAAACATTTTCAGCTTGTTTTGAGGTGTAACACTATTCTGCCGTGGGCAGGTAGAGGTAACTGCAGGTAGTAACTGCAACTTTTTCATTTTTCTTTCTTTCTTTTTCTTGAGCAATCACATAGCTTATTGTTCTCACTTGATCTTTGAATGACGTTTCTGTGATTTTATTCCCCCCCCCCCCGCCTCCCTCTGCAGCACCACCGTCGGCCGGCCTCATGATGCTGCTCTTTTAGCGAAAACCGTCTCCAGGTTGCGTCGATATCCTTCACACACGCGTACATACACACGCTTGGACACACAAAAACGCCTACACACACTCGCGTACGTACACATTCATGCCTGGAGACACACACACAAACACACACGCATAAATACACACACCTACATATACCCACGCACTCATGACTGAACACAGACACAAACACACACGCCTGCATACACACACACGTGGTTGCGAAAAACGTAATTTAAATTCATGATGTCAAAATTCTTTTTTTTTTTTTGCATTTTTGTTACTTATTGTACGTTAGCTTTATTGTATAAATTGGCTTATTTGATTTCCGCTGAAAAAAATATGCGAAAAGAAGTCTCATTCCAACATTTCACCATTGTTAGTATTGAATCCAACTTACATTTCTTCAAATATCTCGAAAACTTTATTCTGCCGTTTACCTGCCCACGACAATATTGTACCCAGTAAGATGTATCAATAAAAACGTTTTATACGGCAGGTACCAATGTTAAAGTTTTTATGAAATTATCAATTCTGAAAACGAAATTATGATTAAGTGTTCATTCACTATTCCGACTGTCTTATATTTCATTACACCAATAAAATACTTCAGGCAGTCATATTCCTTTTTTGCGTCATCGACATCTTTCAAAAATATAGAATTCAAATTCCATTTTTGTAATGCGACTTAAAGAAAGGAAATAAAATTCCCTTAAAAGGTTAACGAATTGAGAAATTCTCCGAGAAATGTCTTCTCCTGGCCTCGTAAAGTGTCATTTATTGATTCCTTAGGTAGAGTTTCCAGCTGTTAAAAAGTCAATCCTCTGAAATGTTCTGTTTCAGGCGTTGCACTTTGCATCAACGAAACCATTTATTCACAAGAAAATCACTTTCCGGGAAAATCGATGCCGCCCTTATCGGCACTTAAAGTTTATGTCGAGCGGGATTAAATATTTTCATTTCTCTGTTTGTTTATCTTGTTTAGCTAAAACTTGTAACTCGTTTAAGGGTATGAGAGGAATAGTTACGTGTTGCAAATTGATTCTGCATTTGTGTATCCATTTTGCTGGTAATATCGTGGATTGAAAAAGGAGAAACGCGTTTGAGTAATATTCAGTCGAACTCGCTTATAACGAACGCGAAGGGACTGCAATGTTTGCTCATTATAAACCAGTGCTCGTAAAAAAAAAAAGAGTTTGGGGAAAATTCACAAAAGCTCTTACACACTTGCTTATTATTATAATTTCTGTTTAATTTCCTGCTTTATTGTTTGGTTGTATCTTTTTTTTTTTTTTTTTTTTTTTTTTTTGTGCACTGGGGAAAAATCGGAACTTGCAGGAGTTTGGAAAAAGATTGAAGTTTTTCTGCACATTAAAAGCCATTCGCATTGAAGGTGGTTCAGTTTTAAATTCTTCACTGTCGTCATTATCGTCATCATTTTCTTTATTATTTTATTTTTCATCTTAGATTTTAGCTTCAATGTCATCGGAAGTATAATTCAGAAGTGTAACATATTGGCGACAGCAAATATATAATTTTATAATGCTTCTCTATTCAGCAAATTAAAAAAAAAAGAAACGTCATCATTTTTTCTCAGGTTGTATGACTCATCACTAACTCTCGGTTGCCTTCGGAGTGTCTTTTCTAAAAAATGATAAGTTGAGCTGGAAGTCATATCAATAGAAATTTTATAAATTACAAAAATATTGCTCGCTTTAAGCGGGGTTTACTCGTTAAAAGCGAGTTTTGTTCCCATAGACTTAGCATTGTACCAACCAGATCTTCCTGATTTCCTTGTTAAATCCGGGTTTTTGTTAAATTAGAACTCGTGATAAGCAAGTATGACAGTATTTATAAATTTAGAGTATCATTTCAAACAAAAAAAAAAATGCTTTCAATAACCTAAGGCATTTAAAAATTATATGTAAACTAGAGGACCGGACAGACGTTATTCTGTTCAAACTTTGTAAATTAAAAAGTTAAAAAATTTCAATAAACCATCAAGTTTTTGAACCGTTTTGTTGAAAAAAAAAATAAGTAAAAAAAATATTTTAAGCTGCTATGGTGTCAGAATGCGTATATTTATTACAACTTGATTTATCTAATGCCCACTGAACAGTTGTTTCATTAACTGTTTTTTCTCCCGTACTTGATGGTTTGTTCCTTCAGCCATACTCAAAGGATAAAAAGGGCCTCAGATATTAAGTGTGAAAAACTAACTACCCATCTAGAACAAACGGAAATTCCCGCTGCAACATCCCCCGTATAAAAAAGAATAAAACAATCGAAAGGACATCGCTTAAAAAATGATAAAGGTTAAAACAGTTCTCTGAATAAGCGAATATCACTCATCCCTCCCCCTTCTCCCGATGCAAAATTAACACATTTTTCAACTAAAATGACTAAAATCTCTTTTAAAACGAAAAAAAAATTCTTTGCAATTTGAAATATTTTGCTAAATAAACCAAAATACAATAAGTTACATGTACAGTAGCTTTAAAATGTAAACAACTGATCACGCAACTGTATTGTTTATATCCAAAGTCAGCAAGCCACCACGTTACTGTTATCCTGCCGATCAGTGAGCGAAGCTAACTCCGATCTTTGTACGAAAATTTTTAAAACTTCATATATTGCCTAATTTGTTCTTTCCACCAAAGATAAAGATCTTCCACTGCACTGATCTTTTGTGTGCAGAACTACCCTGTTATAATTTATCTGGACGAAAATAAAAAAATATTCATCTCTTTAAATTCCATCATCTTTTCCTTTAATAATGTACTGATTAGTTAGATAATCCTTAAAGTATTCTTGACATTGGTACTAAAACTCAGATGAATTTCAGCCGAGAAACAAATGTTGCCAGGTACGGTACTTTCTGATCATTTTTTTAGTAAAACCTAAAGCACCGATCCGGTCACATGGTTCAACTACGATGACAGAACTCACATTTTGCGTGAACCTTCCAGTACTTTATTTTAAAATATATCACGGGATCTAAACTCGTGGCTTTCAAGAAATGAAGGCTTCACTCTCTCTCTACGTTTTATCTATTCTCAATTGACATATCACAGTAGGAAATTTTATTACAAAAAACAGAGCTGGCTTACTTATTGTCTTTTGGCAACGGGTTAAATATTTATTTCAGTTCTCGTTCAACAATAGGTTAAGATAAATACTAATCATTTGAGAGATATAACCATCCAATGTTTAAATTAATTAATTAATTAACAAAAACGTTTCTGATTCGACCCATCGCGCTTCGAAACCATGCTTGCCACAACTTAACTACACACAAAAAATTTGACCAAAATCAGTCCACCCGTTAAAAAGCCTTATGGTGACAAACGTCAGCACAGAAGATTTTTATATATTAAGATGTTAAAAGTAACGAATCATATTTGGTTTAATTTTATGATATGTTCGTTACACAGGGTGCTCCAAAAATTACGATAAATTTTGAGGATCTGTATGTTTAATGAAGAAAACGAATACGTGAATCGAGCAAGGAACACATTTTCTTAGAAATTTAAAGAATTTCAACATTTCAACTCTGCTTGTCAACACTTAAAGATAAACATTCTCTCATAGAATGCAGCACAGCCTTTAGTTCACCAGCTTTGACGCTTCTGACTCCTTCCACAATCCTTACACGTAGCTCATGTAGACTTGTGATTTTAACTATGCATACAAGGAATTTGATATGACTCCAAGTAAAAAAGTCGAGGGGGGTTGTTAAACCCGGTGATTTATTAGTTAGAGGTATTTTTTCCATAGTTTTGCGGGTACAACCAACGCACCTTGTCATTTGTTTTACCGCCCAGTTTTCAGGAAACGATGACTATTCTTTCTGCTAAGAAATTAGTTCTTCAAACACGTGTGAAAGTCTTGGTACTTTTACACCTTCGTCCTGTGTGTATTTTTACATTCTTTCCTTGTCATCAAAGGTTGGAATGTGTCCCAGACGATTAGCAGTAATAGACAAAACTCGCTCTAAAGTGTCGAGTCATTATGATTTCGATAATTTCCTGAAAGACTATTTTTAGCTCAGAAAAGGTTTCGGGTTCAGTTTTATAAAGGTTTTCTTTTTACGGTCAAAGCTCTTTAGAACAACCTAAATTACAGAAACCTTCCGTTATTGCGACCAAAGAATGATGTCTCGTTTGCTAGTGTCAGTACGTGCACTGACGGTCGAGTAAGAGTACCAAGCAATTCAATGATTGCTTGAAAATTATTTAAAAAGTGCGATTCGTTACTATTTTGATAGTGAATATCATAATTTGAAAAAATGAAACACAACTTATAAAAGTCATAACAGTGTTTTAAAATAGCGTCTAAATAATATCCTGTATCTTGTCAATTAAAGTTATAGCGATCTCTCGTTATTACGACCGATTTTGTTAGAGACTTCCTGTACAAAATGTTTTTTTTTTTTTTTCAAAATCTGAGTCAATTTAAAAAAAAATATATTATTTATTGAGCAAGATCGATTATTGACCTCACTACAACCTCAGCCTGGTGTAAGGAGTAAATTATTGTCTTTGTGATGAGTCAGATCAGTAAAATTACGCTTTTTGCTGAATATTAAATTGAAAGCCAGTCATACAACCCTTAATTTTTATGTGAAAATTCATCGACAATTTATACTTATTCTTTGACACAAAAAATTAAAAATGATGTCAAACTTCCAGGAATTTTAAAGCATTAACTACTGTAAAAGCACTTATTTCCCCAATCCTATCATTATCGCGAAAATTTAAGCCTCACGAAATATTTTTTTCTTTAATGGGGTCGTTAACAAAATTTTAAAAGTATTTTTTTTTTTTTTTTGAAAGAGCATGTTTAAAAACATAGGATCTGACAATTTTTTAAATATTTTGACAAAGTTTAATATTTCTAAAAAAATATTTTAATCGGTGCGCTTTCATTGTTTACGCTTCTGTCAATGACATCACAAATGATGAAATGCCATTCACTGATGCCATTTTCACGGAGTGTAATATTTAATTCACATCTTTACTCACGAGTATTGGCAACGATATGGTTGATAGCAAGCGTAAAGCGCCATATTTATTTAATTCGCTTCTTGACTATCATAACGTGGAAACGCGTTAGAAAGATGCGGCAAAGTACATCAATTGTGACGTCCTAAAGACCACGCCTTATTTTCAAAATCGGACATTTTAAAAAATTAATTAAAAATCAAGCGTTGGGAAAATAAATTTTTTTTACGTTCCAAGTTCTTTTTTTGAGGGGGGGGGGCTTTTTGTATTAATTTCAGTGAATAAAATATGAATTTTTGGCTGAAGGAAGCAACCCCCCTTTTTCGGTTCTGTTTATAACAAATTCGCGACATTTTCTGTTTGCGAAATCACCCACATCTTCTTGTCGCGAAAATTACGGCTCGCGAAATCAAGTGCTTTTACAGTATCTTTCCAACTTTAATACATGAAAATACTCTATTTTTTCGTACTCATTTTCCGTCATTGAAGCAAAAAAGTAATTTATCGTCCATATATAGTATCGTTTCACTTTAAAACCACAAAATAGTATAACTCAGGATAACTCATAAACTTTGTGAAATTTCGATCTTTGCGCGCACCCAAGTCCCAAGAAAATGCCTCAACTTGATCTGCGGTAATTTTTCAAAGAAATCGTTCTTTTATTCAAAGCTATTTTTTTTTTCTTTTTCCAAGAATACGGTTCTCGCGAGCAAAAGAGTTCGTTCCATATTCCCTAGACTGCTACGAAAAATATAAAGACTTGAGCAGTCCATCCGGAGGAACTGGTAACAGAGTTTAATCGGAGAATGAATAAAAAATCTGAAAAAGTTAAATAAATTCATGCAGAATTACAACATTCAAAAACACAGAGTCATTTTCTTATAGGCAATTCTTGATTGAGGAATACTTTCAATTTCTCATAAGCAAACTCAAGTTTTTACTATTTATTAAGCACTTTGATTATACTTACCATGATTGTCACGGAGAAATCTGAGGCCTGATTTTGCATATATCTCTGCAACTAGACTACTTAGAGACTTCGGGATTTCACTAAATGATTTGTTTAATCTTAAAGTACAACTTAGCGTTGAAAAATTTGAATTATAAAATGAAATTTTTGTTTCAATTAGGATGGAAAACAGCAAATTTCGTATAATTTCGCTATTAAATGCTTAAATATATAACACATTGTTTCAAATTTTGTTGCCTTGCAACATTAATGCTAAAAGCAGTCATAATGAAAATTTTGAATCAAGGTTTCTCTGATGCAAGCATCAAATTAGCAAGCATAAATCCTAGAGAGGAACAAGGATTAAATTTTAGTGCCAACTGCTCAAAGTTTTAAATACGTATAAAGTTTTTTTCACTTTTACTACCGAGCATTTATATAAAAAAATAAGGGGAAGTTTTCTGAGGGTGAAACTATTCTATTTCTGAAATACATTTACACTAAAAAGAATAAATTAACAGATTTTTTTAAAAAATACCAAGCACGTTTCATAATGCACTCAAAAGGACAAAATAACTTTTCTGGGTCAGAAAGGACAATTTAAGAATTCCTGTAGTTTTCAAAAATTCCAAGAAAATGACACCACAAGCGAAGAAAAGTGCGGTTCTATTCATTTCAAACCAAACTTTCCCAATAAGAAAAATGTGCATGTTTCAACGCTCAAAGTTATGATTGAAAGCTATATAATGATAGTAAATTCTCTTCATGACTTGAGCCGCACTTTTCTTCGTTTGTAGTGTCATTTTCTTGGAATTTTCGAAAACTACTGGAATTCTTGAATTGTCCTTTCTGACCCGGAAAAGTTATTTTGTCCCTTTGAGTGCATTATGAAAAGTGCTTGGTATTTTTTAAAAAAATCTGTTATTTATTTTAAAGTTTAACGCATCGTCATTGAGGAGCTCCTTTAGATCTAAATGAGCTTACTTTCCAAACATTGCTTTTCCTATATGTGCCATTAGAGGGGCGAATGCAATAAGTGGATGGCGGGAGTCATCTTCTCCCCATAACCTTTCACCAAGGGTCCATTTATTAATTACGTAAGGGTGCCGAGAGGGGGAAGGGGTCAGAAAAATCTCTATATACCCTTACTTTGTGGGGGGGGGGGGGGATCAAACCCATTTTTACGTAGTATTTCCCAGATCGATATTTTATTTTAGAAATCACGCGGTCAAGTGGTTTGGCAGGGATCCTATTTCATTTGCATCTGGAATATAAAAAAAGTATTAGAATGAGCTGTTTTTAATTTGTTTTACAAAAATGAGTTGCGTAAAATATTATAAAAGGATCGTACTATGTAAGACATGTTTTATTTTTAACTAGCAAAAATACCCGGCGTTGCCTGGGTCAGTAATAATTGTGAGAAACAATCGCTACTTTCATTCGTTTTCTGTTTTAACTGAAAGAACTCAAAACACACGGCTTTGACGTGGTTAAAAATCGAGCTTCTTACTTACCCATAAAAGAAGAATAGCAATAAGTATAAAGAACGAAATAGTATTCAGTTAGATACGAAAGCACGACATTTAAGCATATGAAAATGTTAAGATTTCCAAAATACGAACAAAGAAAAACAAAGATGACTAAAAAAACCGTGCGCTTTACCTATTTAATTAAATAGTACACACACACACACACACACAAAAAAAAAAAAATCTCTACTATGTTTCCCGAAGTCCGCAAAAAGTAGAGTTTCCAAACATTTCAATGACTTTAAATTCATGTTTGCCCCGGAGAAACCTTGATTCAAAATTTTCATTATGTTCATTATTAATATTGCTCTTGTAAGGCAACGAATTTTTGTAACAATGGGTTTTATATTTAATCATTTAATGGGGAAATTACATGACATTTACTGTTTTCCATCATAACTTTTTGAAACGAAGTTTTTTAGGAATGAATTATAGCTTATGCTTCTCCCGGATAATGCAGCTATCTATGGTGAAAAAATTGTTAAAATCGGTCCAGTAGTTTTGATGTTTACCCCGGACATACATACATACATACATACAGAAGTAGCCACTTATGTATATGGATTAGTATCGCATCATATACAAAAAAAAAAAAAAAAATGTCGAAAAAACATTCAGCCCAGATTATAAATTTTTAGTAAATAATTCTTTACACAAAAAGGTTCAATTTAATATAGGTAACTAACATAACTGGAATAACGGTTCCAGTGATGTAAATTCCGTTATTTTATTATACTGAAAAACGAAATGGAATCTAACGTAAGAATAGGGGGAGGGTTTGCAAAATCTTACTTATCCTTACATGGGGGGAGGGGGGTCAAAAATTGTCAAAATCATCCTTACGTAATTAATGAATGGTCCTCAATATTATCCAACAATATTACGAACCACATACAGATTGCGTTTGGAGTAACAACACTCAGACCACGGCACAACAGCTCGGAATCTCTCAACATTATTTTTCTGTTTTCCTTTTCGTATATGAGGGCAATAGTGTGTAGCACGCAATTTTTGATTGATACTACATTTAAACCAGTTGACTTCAGCTTTTTCTCGGTTACGGATTTCCCTTGATACGCATTCGAGCAGGTATTTCCAAATAGTTGACTTTAGCGATCGATATGACTGATCTGTCCCACAATGGACAACAATGAATAAGAATAATGCGAATGCTTAAAAAAAAGAAAGAAAAAGAAAGACCCTAACTTGCCCTGTGTTCAGTTCTCGAGTTCTAGTTGAAATAAAAAGTTGTTAGAGTTTTTCCTTATATAGCTTAATCATTTTCACCCCATACACACATAAAATTCGTGATTTATTTGACGAACTTAATTACTTTGAAGTACAATATCTGTATCTTTTATATATAGATTTTTAGGAGTTCAAGTTGCATGAAATTGTAATATATTTAATGCAATTGTACCTAAAAATAAATTTTTCTCCTAAGTAGTTCCGGAAAATTTATTAGTATGTTGGATTTTTTTTTCTTTCTTGCTGACATGAAAATAATAAAGGCAATTCCCTTGAAAACTTTTCAGTAACAACGTGGGTCGAGGGAGTAAAGATCGATTTTTTTTTTTTTTTTTTTTTTGACTGACCCAATCGATTTTAATTTTCTCATCATTATTTTACTTCCAGCATAGATATGTCACTTTTTTCTTATGTATCTTCTTTCAGTAGAATAATTTTAACCTTTTAAGACTGGATTACGATACATGAATTGAGTTACTTTCTTTCTTTTCCGAGAATGGCAAAATATTATTCTTCACTGTGTGGTGAGAATAATTGCTTTGAAAATAAGTAACCCTAAAAAGTTTTCTACGATTGAGCACAATATTATACTTGCATTAGATTTCTTCTTATGGGGTTATTTGAAATCAAAGGTCTATGTCAAAAAGCCCAGAACCACCCTGGCATTACTTGGTCGAGCAATAGTGACAGTTACTGCTCGATCAACCTCAACTTTCATTATTTGTGAAACATTGTTCAATAATGGAAACGCGCTGTTATATCGTATACTACTCCATTTTTATCAACCGTAAACCCTCAAATGTCCAATTGATATTTCTCAGTGTCAATTTACTGCAAAAATGGAGGTAAATTTAGATCTTGGCGCTAATTTTGGGACACCTTTTACTTCCGAAGAATAAAACCCCACGCGAAGAGATTTCAAAAAAGGCAACTGAATTAGTAAGTGAACTTTTAGATTTAGGCTATGATTCTAGATTTTAAAGGTTTAATGGACACAGTATCGAGCAATGAAAGTCAAAAGAAGGGACACCAATCAGTCGCGTAATTTTTTCTAAATGGAGGAAACTGGGGAGCCAACTTTTTGCACAAAAGGAAGAAACAGCCGTCATTACTTTATGCTACTTAAAAGGAACATTAGTTTTGATATTTTAAAAAATACCATGGCAGAGGAGTTTGAAAAGAATCTCGCTCTTACCGGAGAGACACGCGAATATTTTATTAATGAAAAAATAAATAAATGGGTAACATTCGAAAGAGTATGTGATATTTTTACATTACTGATCCACATGATGTGATGTTTTATATTATTTTATTTCATTTAGTATTTATTTATTTATTTGGTGCTTAAATTATTGTCATCTCATCTGTCTGTGATCTCTCTCTGTTTTCGTCATATATCTCTCTGTTTCATCTCTCTGTTTTCGAGATATAAAGTCTTTACGTCTGCCGAAATTTTAAGAAAAGTCACCAAGTTTAAAGATTTGGCGGGAAATGGAAGGTAAGGTGTGATTTCACCGTCTGCATGTGGCAGGACATCCGTCTGCAAAGCGTGTGAAAATTGTCTTCCATTGCTCACCGTAACGCGTTCGTAAATTTTTATCTGATTTTAAGACCTCATATTTCGTTAACGGGGACACGAGGGCAAATAGTTTATGCCTCTAAAAAAAATTTGTTTATGTTCTTTAGATTTGCTACTTACTTAGATTTTTTTTTCATTATTACACTATCGAATGGTTTTATAATTAGAACAATCCAAAAGTTTTGGAAAGACAAAAAAAAAAAAGGCCCACATATAAAATAGTGGCTGAGTATAGGCTCGTCACTGACCATGATTAGCTCCCGATAGGTTTGCACCGTTTCCACAAAAAAAAAGTTATTTCTGCACTCTTTGTGTGGTGGGACGGATCGCGGGTACTGGCAATCTCATCCTTTACCAGATCTTAACCAAACGCTCTCTTGTGCAGCACAAAGGGGAAGCCAGGGGCTTTTGGATTCATAGACTGTCGTTAATGGTGCCTCTCCTATTATTTACTTTGTTTGAGATGACTTTTTTATTTTTATTTTTTATTTATTTATTTATTTATTTATTTTTATTTCTATTTATTTATTTTTATTTCTATTTATTTATTTTTATTTCTATTTATTTATTTTTATTTTTTATTTTTTTATTTATTTTTTTGTATCTGTTGCTGTATAGCTGTTATGTAATCCTGGCATTAAAAATTGAAAAAAAAATAAGAAGAAAAAATATTACTTCAAAGTTGCTGTCATTAGCTACAAAAAACAGTCGTTATAACTTGGACTAAAGAGAATAGTTTCAAGTAAGTTTTTTTATCAACAATGCATAAATTAACTGGTACTAACCTAATTGCGCCCTAGTTGGTTTTACTAATATTATTATTATTATTGCTGTTATTACTTTTATTATTATTATTATTATTAGTGTTGCTATTGTTACTATTTTTGTTCATGTTATTATTATTATTGCTATTGTTATTATTATTGCTATTGTTATTATTATTGCTGCTTTTATTATTAGCATTATTTTCATTATTGCAGCTGTTGTTGTTATAATTAATCTTATTATTACTTATTAGTATTACTATTATTATTATTGTTACCGTTGTTGTTATTACTACTATTATCATTATTATTATTATTGCTTTTGTATAAAGGCGAATGCCAAGTTGTCCGTCATGAAAAATTAATTTTTTTTTATCATTAAGAACGAAATGTCGGTTGAAACAAATTTGAAATGCATTTAAGTAATTAATAGGTATGATTGTCTGATCTGCTTCAATTTTTTTATTTGTTTATTTATTTATCTTTTCTTCCTTTTTTTTCTTCTTCATTTTTAAAAAATGGGATGGAAGAAACAATTGTGCAGGAAATATATGTACATAAGAAACAAGCATTTAAAGGTTAAGCAGCTTTTGCTGTTATTTTTTATTATTACACAACTTTTCTTTAAAAAAAAAAAAAAAAAACTTAGCACGATTTTAGTTTAATAGTCAGTAAGCTTTCAGACTTTGTACACTGCATTTTCTTTTAATACCTAAGAAGCATTAGTCACGATTAATATCATATTCCTTGGGAAATTATTAACTTCCAAGCACTTTGGACTAGAGTAGCAATATTATCATATTCTTAATGCATTAGAGATCGGTTTATCCTTTTGCATCATATTGGTTGGGTGGAGTTTCTACGAGAATATTGCGTAAATAAACTCCTCTTAAAGTAAGTTAATGTGACAGAAGGGGTTCATATGACGTTATTCGATTCACTGTGAATGGATTGTTATCCATTCCAATAGCTTATCGCATGGTCATATTCTTGAGGAAATGGAGTAAAATATTGTATTTCGAAATGTTATCGAATGCTTTCAAATTCACAATGATAGGTTTCAAATTCTAAATGAGTGATGGAGAGAATAAATATATACTAGCTGTGTTATTTAGCTTAGAGATATAACCAATTTTCTTTGAATGACATAGTTAATAAGAGGGTAAGTTGATTGATATTGAAGTTAATGTGATGTTCGAGTTAAATGTTTGTTTTCTAACTTTATTAAAATATTTTCACTGTAGCGTTCTTTCAGAATAAAGACACATTTGGTCACTCTGAAAATAAAATAGTCAACCGTACAGCAAGTAAATTAAATAAACATTATCAACAACTCAAAAGTCACTGTTTATTATTAATTTAAAATTTTGCAAGAAAATTTTTCTTTTGCCGTTACACGACATCAAGAAATCAAAAAGACGCACTAAATTTTTAACTCAGACGACAACTGTTTCTATTCAAAAAGAAAACTAACTAACATAAATATCTATCGTATCGAGGTAAGAAATTAATGAATGAATTGCTTTATTTGTTTTGCTAATTTGTATTAATGACTTTTAATTTAAGAAATTTGAGAAAAAAATGTTTCGTTAATCAAAAATTGTTAAATTGCGCTAGAAATTATCTGTTTACTGTGAATTTTATTTGAAACTATTTTTCTTGTTTCATGATTTTCCTTTTCTAAAGGAGTTTAAAATATACAGAAATGACAAATACAGTGAATTCCTACTATAATGAATCCCACTGCAAATAAATATCCGTTTCAACGAAATACATTTTCAGTCCTGATTTAACTTCCATTGCATTGTTTAAAATCCAATCCTTATATATTATTTCTGTAGCCTGTTTTTGGTTTCTACGCGAGATTTTCCCCAATTCTTGATCGATTTCTTTGATTTACACCTTATTTTAAAGCTTATCGTGCAGGCTACTGACGAAAAATAGACCCACGTTCTAAAAATTGTTTTTTTCGGGCAAAAAAACCTGTTTTAAAGAACCAGAATGAGGTTTTCGGTTAAATTTATAACTTTAACTTGCAGTGTTACTGACAGAGCTGAATTGCTTGATCGGCAGAGCGTTCGACTGGTAACCAGGAGAATGCGTGTTCGGGCCCACGTCCGGAAAATCTGCATCAAAAAATTAGAAAAATATCGCGCCTTACATGAAAAACAAATATGTGGGAATACATGAGGTAGAAACGCTCCTAGCTGTTATGAAAACTTGATGCAACACGGAGCTAAATTGATACTCAATTGTAAGGGGGTTTTTTTAAGCTTTGGCTCTGGGAAGAAAATTAAAGCATAATGTAAGCGAAAATATAAGTATCAGGTTTAAGATTTCAAACTACATTGGAATTGTTTTTTGTTCAGTAAAATATAATAAATAGTATGTTGAAATATAGATTCTTCTAATGAGTTTTTGACTCTTTGTGCAAATAAAAAAAATATTACCTCAATTTAAAGAGTAATATATATATTTATCTTCTTTTTGCAGAAAAACAAATAGCGTATCACATTTTTACTACATTTGAAAAGCTACGCTTAAAAAAGAACTTAGTTCAAATTATTTTGTATTTTAACCGTTCTGTTAAATAATGAACACGTGCTGCCATCTAAGTCATAACGGTTCAAACAGCCTGCGATAACAAATTGTAAAAAAATTTCAAAAATAAAAACACTTCTCGGCAAGAAAAAAAATTTAAAATTACCTGTGGGTTTTTTTTTTTTTTTTTCGTTAGAGCGTTCGGCTATAAACTGTCTGAACTTTGGGCCAGTTCGGGCTGTCCGACATAATAGCAAATTTATAGTAATATTACGCATTACATGTACTCCTAACATACAACAGATAACACGCGTAATAAAATAAATGCAGTGGGAATGCTATTTGGTGTTTCGACTCCTTTATGCAAGCTACAGTTATCATTCAGATAAGTTGACTGTTAATCGAAGGGTGTTCTTCCCTTTTTTTTTTTTTTTTTTTTTTTTGATCTTTGACTCCGTCCAGAACACTGAGCATAATGTAAGCATAAAAAAAAGTATTAGATATACCTCAAGGGAACCCTTTTTGTGCAGAAAACATTTTCATTGTATGCTGAAATGTAGATTTTTCTAATAGCAGTGTTCGAACTTTTGTACAAATGAAAAAATACTACGCCAAATTAAAACTACGAGTTTTAACCAGTAAATTATCTTTAATTATTTCTTCGAATAAGATATAAAACATTAAAATTATTATCAACTTCATTAGTAAGAAATCATTTTCTACTCCTCTGCTTTCGGCTGAAAAAAAAAAAAAAACATTTTGTCTACGTTTGAAAAATTACACTTAAAAAACGGAATCAGTTCAACTGGTTTTGGTTTTTAATTTTAAGTGTTCGGTTAAAAGAAAAACAAGTGCGAGCTTTTAAGCCGTACAGGTTAAGCCTGCTATGGGAAATTTTTGAATATTCAAAAATAAAAACACTTATTTTTTTCAACCGAATTTATTACTTCTCTAGAATGTTTGTTTCAATCGCTACGTGAGATCTTCCTCATTCTTTAATCAAATTCCACGTTTTACGAATAATTTTAAATCGTATCATGCTGGCGAATGACAAAACATAGACGCATGATCTTATTATATTTTTTCAGCGAAAAACTTTTTTTACTGTGTTTTATTACGCATTCCTTCAATGAATAGCATTCGAAAAGGATGGCACAGTTGCTAGGTTTGTTGGAGCGTCGTACTGTTAATCAGAATGGCGCCAGCTCGAATCCCTGCCACTAAATATCTCTTTAATGTTTCTTTTTTTCCGTTAGATGCTCACATGGGCAGGACTGTATTTGCCACAACCTGTTTTTTCACATGCAAAATTACTGATTTTTCAAGTGTCACTCAGCCACACTTTTAAGTATATTTATATTTGCATTGAAAATATGTACAACCAAAAGGGGAGCGATGATCAAATTATTACAACGTTGTATTTAACGAGGTTTTGTTACTGATGTCTTCAAATTACATGCCTTCTCTTGTGCGCTTACTTTTTTCCGTTTCTTTTTTCGGTTTTTCTCCATAATAAGTGTTTAAAGAGCGAAATGCCTTATGAAACGATTCGAAGTACAGTGCGGAGTTCCGCACGGGTCGACTAGTACAATGAAATTCCCGTTTAGACGAACAAAATTTGTGGTGCCTTGAAGTTCGTTGTAACGGGGTTTTTAGTGTAGTTATTACGTGCGGCTATCTTAATTAGTTCTAGATGCCATTTTTTTTGTTTTGTTTTTAAAAGGTTTTGTACATAAATAATAGAATTATTTACATTAGCTGAAATCGTAACTCAAAAGATGCTATAGATCGATACGTTTATAGATTGTGCGCATAATAAAGAAAATATACACTTGCTCTAACTCCCAGCCTCAGCAATACCCACAAATTATTTTTCAAAACCATTTTTAAAAAGCCGCTTTCAAAATTAGTAAAACACTGCTTTTCAATGATACTTTATCTTATTCAATTTTTTGAATGAGCAAAATATTGATAAAGAGGGATCACACGAATTATGGTTTTTAAGTTAAAAAGTGTTTCCTGGACTGAGTAGTATGATATTTATTTTTCTAGTAGCTGCATCGGCCGGCTTTGCACAGTCTACCTCGAAATGTTTTGTCAACTGACGCGTGTTCAACAATCAAGCTTGAACAAGAAAAAAATAGTGACCTTTTCCGACAGATTGAGAAAAAATATAAGAATGGAAAATTTTCAAATTCCCTGGTCACGCAGGAAAAACCTCGAAAACAAAAGCCAGAATTTTATTTGTTCATATTCGAGGGAAAAAATGGCTACAGATCTTTTTTTCCAATGATTTTCTTCACGCTACAAATTTTAATAAAAGCATGCATTGTTCAACAATGACCGTGATCGACAATGAATTTCGAATTTAAAGCTTACCTACACTTAATCATGAAATTTGTTAAAAACAGTTATAATTCACGTTCTAATTACCTTCGAGCATTGGAACAAATTTTATCAGATGCAGAAAAATCAGGGGTTTACATGGGTATTTTATTCTAGTTTTTGCGAGCCTTTTTTCGCCCTCATATTATAGAAAATGCCATTTTCAGGTCCTAAAAGTAAAATTTGAACATTTCGGTACTTTTTTGGTATTTAAAAACCCCCAAACGTTCTTTCTCGGGTGCCGAAATACATAACTGCCAACTTTGGTCGGGATCCGACGTAAACTGTGGATTTGCATAGGGAACATACACACACACACACGAATATATGCACACATATATATTCTCTGTTTTATTTATATAGATTTTTTTCATATAATTTTCAAATTAGTTTTTCAACACTTGTTTTGTCAAAATTTTACAACGAACAAAAAATCCATACGAACAGTAAAAAAATTAAAATATAAATACCAAAAACAACTAAAGTATATAAAGAAACTTTGAAAGAAAAAGCACACTCAAATATGTTGTGACAAAAAAAAAAAAAAAAAAAAACATACAATTTTACACAGACCTTTTGAAAGTTAAGATACAGCTTTTTTTTTTGTGTGTGTGTGTGTGTGTTTAATTTAAAAAATGAGTGAACATGTGAACACGAATTTTTGAGAAAATTTGCTCTTAGAACTCTTTATAGAATCAGGAATTTATGAAAATATTGAAAAACCAATGGACACCGGAAACAATGGAAGAGAAATTAGTACATCGCAGTTTGTTTAGTAAAAATTCCTTAGAGTAATATGAAAATGGGTTATAATAAGCAAAGTGTCCACCAATGACTGAAATGCCTTTGTGTCATGGACACAGTATTCCATGTAGCCTATTAAGTTCTTAGCAAAATACGAAACAAGTGTCAGGTGCGGAGTGACCCTTGTTTTAGTTCATCTTGGAGAAGGACTTAAAGCAGAAAAAAATCTATTAACGTTGTGCTTGATTAGCTTTTTTCGGATCCAAATCTAGTGAAGATGCTGTCCATTCCGTTGTCTTGTCACCCACGAGATAGACTTCAAGGGAAAAAAAAGAAAATCAATCTTTTAGTTCTCGAATCGTAATTTATTTTAATTAATAATTCTTTTCAACAGCAATGAAATAGCACTGATAGTAGCGGGTGGATAGATAAATCAGAGACCTCCCAATGTTTAATACCAATTAGAGCTCCCATAAGGGACATATATAGTTCAGTAACTATCGAGAGGAATAATTTCCGAAAAAAATGATTTTACAAGTTTTTCAACTGCATTGTTCAACAATGATGAATTTGTTGAATTTAGGGCGTTATATCTTCCACTACAGCAGATATCTCAAATTACGATCCACATTCACAGTGGATCATACGTAAAGGAGGTTAGAGAGTGAAAGCACATAGCTCGTCAATGCTATTGAATTCATAAACACCCCTTTAATTCTCGTATTTGAGCACGCTTTGTTGTCTGGGGTCATCCTGCATGTTGTAAGAACCTTATTCGTAGAAAAAAATTTAAATTAAACGGCACTTATTTAAAATTAAAGCATAACTCTTAAGCCTGGTTTCCTAAAGTGGTCAAAACGGGTCTCCTGGGGGTCAATAAAGTTTTAAGGCTCGATAGAGGTACCTGAATCTGTATCAGTCAAATCAAAATAAATGAATACAAAACAGATTTAGGTTAGCTAAACTTTGCATTTGATAAATGAAGAACGTAGCCAAAATGTAATTGCACCCATGCAAAAAAAAAAAAAAACTAGAGATCACTTTCGAAGTGCTTTTACACTGGCTCTTATCGAGGTTGCAGTAGCCTCCTGTGAAAGAAAAGTTTCTGAGTAAAATATTTTGATGCTTTAGGTTTTGCATGATCAGGATCTTATTTAGTAGAGTCTGTTAATCATTTGATTAATTACTTATGGAAACCTAGAAATAGATTAAATACTTTGAGGCAAGGTGATCTGCAAATAATTTTAACCAACTTTAAATAAATAGGTTTTTTGTTTTTTGGTAGCTCAATATCAAGCTCACCCTTCTAATTAAATTTCGATTGCTATTTTGTAGTTATTTTTTGTCCTGTAATAATAACTTTTCCTTTATGCCTCACAACTTATCAACTTCATTCTATTTTCCTCTACAGTGGGCAGTTTATTTTGTGGTAGGGGAATGTGGGGCAAAGTGAAATAGCGGGACAAAGTGAAAAGGTGAAATAGTAACTCTGCATTTAGCGCCACCTATCTGGTAATATTTTAACAATGTAGTTGTACATGTAGTCTATTCCAGTCAGGAAAAAAGTACCGCCGAAGATTAAAGTTCATGATAATACATGCAATGTTCAAAAAATATTACTCTTATTGTTATATTTGTTGTAAGTCAAGAAATATTTTTGATATTATAAAATAATAAAGTTCTTGTTATGAACATTTTAAATATGAATTAGGACCTTACAATATGTGGTGCAATATTCATTTAGTTAATATTAAGCTTATATGTATTTGGAATATTTTGTTCAAGTAGTCGAGCACATGCAGGGCAAAGTGAAATAGCTTATTTCGTTTACTCACTCAATTATTTACTAAAACACTTACGTATTCATTTATTAGTTAATTCATTTACATTCCTTCATTTAGTAATTCACTTATATATTCATCCATTCACTCATTTTCGTATTCATTCACTCTTTTAAACTCATTTGTTTTTCTTCACATACATAATTAATTAGTTAAATTATTCGTTTATTGTTCCATTTTCTTTTCAATTATTCATTCAAAATTTTATTTACAGATTCATTTGATCAAAATACTTTTTATAATCAAATAGAAAATATTTCATTAGAAAATTATTTCATTCTTCACTTTGCCCCATGGAAAAAAAGTGAAAATTTTCTACATTTTTTTAAAGGTTCAAAATTTCTGCCAAAAATTAAAAATAATGCTTCAATGCAAGTTTTATTATAAAGTACAATGTTCTTTCTTTTTGTACTGTAATTTTCAAAACAAATTTCCAATTTGTTCAGTTTGAAAAGCTCAGTTATCCTACCCATTTCACTTTGCCCTACATTCTGGAAAGAAATTTTCCTTTTCGTGATTTTTTTTATTCTGTCGAAATATTACTTTCTTATACAGCGCAACTCGAAAAATTTTAACGTTATTTGATATCAGAGATAATTCAGCAGATTTTTTTTTATCGCATGAACTTCCTAAGAAATCAATGTCACTTTTAAATTCAATTTTAATAATCCACATCAAATTATTTTTTAAGTTCTACTCTACATTGCTTCTGATTGAATGCGAGCTACCAAATTTTATTCAGCTATCCCAACTAACAAAGAAAAATATTTAAAAAAAAAAGATTTTTTTAAGAAATTAGGGTAACGGCACCAGTAACAGACATGCTTAAGACATCGCTCTCAGGTAAACTGAATTTTCTGACCCATTTAATGTATTTAGATTTTTAAAACTATTTTTCCCCCATGCAACAACATCTCATCTAACGTTTGGGTGCTTCTGGATCTTCGGAATTAGTCAATTCTATTTTTATTTGCCGAATTTCGAAGAAAGCTCGGAGCCCCAGTAACACACACCGAAAATCTGATGATACCTAGTAACAGACAGGTGAAAAGGATGAGTAACAGACAGGATTAGAAATAGACAAAATTCCCTTCTTCTCTTAAAAATTTGCAAACGTTCTTTAGTTTTACAATAAAAGCCTTTAAATTCAAATGAACAATAATTTAGTACCTACCCAACTAGAAAATTTTCATCACAAAAAATGAATAAAATAAATTAGAATTTAAGACGACAGCGAGGTTTTTAAACGAAAAATTAAATTTAAACTCGTGCAATTATGGTAAATGTTCTTGAACAGAATGAATGTTTCCCGTTTTAGTTGCATTTGTTACGGTTTCCATAATTTCAGCATTATCTCCTGAATTGCTTGTTTCATAACTTGACTCTTTACTACTTATTTGCTCCCATGATTCTTTGGATGCTGACTCAATTAATTTCCACAGTTCATAAAGAGACTTATCTTCAATTACGCCAGAATAGAAGGCATCCATTTCTTTAAACGGCATGATTTTTTCTGATGAAATGTACTTTTCCATACTGTTTACAGTAGTTTTCAACTGGCTTTGTTCTAGTTGTTTATTCTCCTTCTCCAATGCATTCCTTTTTCTTACAACTGAAGAATCTATTAGTTTTTTAGGATTCCAAGGACTGAGCCCACAATGTTCAAAGCCTCCTATAATTACCTGTGGTCTTAGAGTACTTTTTTTCTATTTCAACAGGCCAGGAAAATGATTTTTTTTAACAATAAGTCCATCTGCAGAGGTTCTTCTCCATCGATTCACTGTTTTTTTTTTCACTTTGTTTTCTAGGGCTTGAAAACAGAAACGTCCAATTTCTGTAAAATCGAGTAAAATTAAGGGGGGGGGGGAGCAATCAAAATTATTTTCTCTTCTTCACAGAATTTGCTTGTCTCAAGTGTTAAATGAGATACATGTCCATCTACAAATAGAATTATTGGTTCTGAATTCAGCCTTTGAGTTTTTAGCCATTGCTGAAATACATTGGCCAGAAATTCAAAATATGTCTTGCTTGTGATTTACCATGAATCCGACTTTCCTAATCCCCAACTATGGGGCATACTGAACTTAAGTTATCTGGGATTCTTGCGTATTTATGGATTACTGTTTGTGGTAGTAGATGCCCAGCAGCGTTTGCAGTGAATAAAACTGTGACACATTCTTTTTCATCATTGTTTACAACTTGGTATACATTTTTGTGCCCTTTAACTGGTTGCAAGCACTTGGGATTCCTTTAGGTTGAGATAAAAAGCAGTTTCGTCACAATTAAAAATTTGATTTGGATTTTCCAAATTGCCAAGGTGATTGTTGTCTTTTAAATAGTTGTGCACGGTCTTGAACCAGTTGCCTAGGCTTTCTGCGGTTACATTCGAACGTGACAATGTGAAAATTTCACTTATCTTATGAGCGACTAAAGGGTTCCGTTTAAGAAAATCATTATATCATGATTTAACAGGTCTTTCATCAGTAAAAGAATCGTTTATCTCTAATTCCTTTAAGAGCAACTTCACACTGTCTAAAAATTCTTCTTCTGATATCGGAAACCATGCTTTAGATGATAAGGCTATCCAGAGTACCAGTATTTTCTCCTCTTCCTTTGAAAGCACTGGATCTGAACCCATCCTGCTTATGCTAGAATAAACCCCTTTCACTTTGTTCGAAAGTGTAACTCGTGGGACTCGATTTTTCTTTGCTGAAGCGGCAACACTCATACCATTACTATTTACATCCATCAAGGCTGTTTGCATCTGTTCTTCACTGTAACAGAATTTCCTGGCGGGGGGGGGGGGGGATCCTGGACTGAAAAAAAGGAGGTGTATTCACTATTATGAGGTTCCAAAAGAATATGCCATGAACAACCTTTTGGACCAGTAACAGACACCCTCTCTGACACTATAGTCACGTTGTTCGATTTTCAATATTGAACTTGTAGGCGCAATCATATCAATGAATAATCTATTCTGGAGAAAAAAATAAGGAAAAAATTAAAAAGATTTCAAAGACCAATAATAGACATGGGTGTCTGTTACTAAAAAACGAGTTTTCTGGGGATGAGTAACATACATAGATAAACTCACATTAGAAGTAATTATGCGTAAAAAAAAATGGGAAATCCGAAAAAAGCATAGTTCAAACATTAAAAATACCTCCAGCATGCACTCATATCGACATTTTACAATGGAAAATGATGATTGAAAACACTCAACTTCTTAACGTAAACAGCTAGCTGCAGTAAGAAAAACCAGCTAACCTCGTAGCTAATCATAACCTGCCACTACTGCCTTGTAAATACCAACTGACTCGCGAAATTCACTTGGGTAGCACTAGACGGCTGCATTATATTCATTGGCCACAGAAAAATCAGTTTTACCCGCCTAAAACTCTTATTATTTAAATCCAAACATATGACTGTCTGTTACTGGACCCTTGTCTGTTACTGGTGCCTTCACCCTGGTATGGTTTTGCTCTTTGTTATCTACTAACAAAGAAAAAGAAAGAAAGAAAAGACTTTTCAAAAATAATTTAGTATGTTTTTGCATTTTTTTTTTTTTTTTTTTTTTTTAAATCTATTAACAAAGTTTTTTTTTTTTTTTTTTTTTTTTTTCAGAATTTGGTATGGTTTTGCTAGGGGGTCGATGGTGTAAAGTAAAATTCTTCCAGGGACCGGTGAGTGAAAAAATTTGAGAAGAACTTTTCTAAAGAAAGGGAATTACACGGACTTATTTTCGCTCATTAGTATAGTTATGTTTCAACTTTTTATTATATCGTAAAACAAATCAGTACTTAAACATCATTAAATTCATTTACACGAGTGCATGTTCTATTTGCTAAGGGATAAAATCTCCTTTGTACTAAAACCTGGATTAAGTTGCATTACTTCCATTTAATCTTGTACACTAAAAACTCTCTTTCCACTTTTCGATCACACTTTCCTTTGAAGGCATAAACTAGAGAAAGTCTTTAATTGAGACATAATCTTTATTGAAGAGCATGTATTAAAACTATCACTAAGCATTTTTATAATTAAAAAAATGGTTCTATATTTTTAAAAATTACATTTTCATTTGCAATTCTGGGCAAGCTTATTACATTTATTATTGGATTCACAATTTGAGTTATTTAATATTTAAAATTTGGGGAATAAGTGGTGAAAGTGAAATGGTAAAATATTTTCAGTTCACAACGCCAACTGTTTTTACAGCTATAGTTGATTTCGGTCATCAATAAATTGTTCTAAAAACATCAAGATACATAATTATAAAAGTCATCTTCACAACTTGCATCCCATATTGTTTTGTTTTGTGGTTTATTGAAATTGTTCTTTGATGTTATAAAAAAAGGTTTTTGAATTAATAATTTAAATATTAACTAATATATATGTCCAGTGCAGTACTTATTTAGCTAGTATTGGATATGTTTTGATTTTAAATGTTCAATACAATCGCCGCATACTTCTGAACTATAATAACAAGTACCATTCAAAAATCAAAACACTTCCGCGTACAGTAGAAAAAGAGAGAGAAATTTTAAGAAATTGGAAAAAGAGTGGCCTTAATTTTGCTCAAGCCTGAAGAAAGAAGATCTGAAAGTGAAACTAGCACTTTGTCAATTACCGACTATTGAAACGTCCTTCAGAATTGACGTTTTAATTTATATCTCCGCTAAATGAAGTCGTAAAAAAAACGAAAGTTGCCTGAACATGAAGTACTAAAAATTACGAATCTATTGCTACCTGATTCGAAAATCAATTCTCTGGCTTCTTAGTATGTAAGATATTATTCCTTCTTTATACACTGTAATTTTCAGAACATATTTCCAATTTGTTAATTAAAAAAAAGGTAAGTTATCGTAACTATTTCATTCTATCTCACATTCCTCTACACATATTTGATTTTTGTAAAAAAAAATAAACAAAGTTTCTTAAAAATTTCATAACAAAAATAAATAAAAGCATTGGAGAAAGCTTAATCTCTCTTTAAAATAATAGGTGAATTAGAAAGTAATGCAGTTACATTGGTTTTGAAATTTGTGTGTGGATTTAATGATATTTTATGGTGAAAGATTTGGGAAATTAATCAATCTTTTCGTTTGGAAAAAGTTTCTTTAACCTTGAAATAAATGTTGCAATTATATATTTTGCAAACGTGTTCCTTTTACGTTGTTGATTTAACTTGGACTAACTTTAAATGTTCTATTTAAAAAATTTTCTCCCCACGTTTGGATGGTTAAAAAAGTATTGTTGGACTCTGTTGAAAAAAGCTTGAATCATTTGAATCTTGTTACGACTCTTAAAATATCTAAACTTCGAAACAATATTGACCATTTAAAGAATCTAATCAAAATGTAATATTTAAAGTACGCATTTAAGAGTTAGCAGAGAGCTATTCAAACTGTGTAATATGCTGTGAGTAAACTGTGAGAGTATACTATGACAATTAGTCTTTTCGTTTGTATTACTTGAAAGAAAATTTGTCGCTTAGGAAAACCAATGTTTGTCACATTGTAAAACTGCAATATTATTCCACAGAGCTTTAATTTGTGATTTTAATGAACTATATAGTCTATGATTGTGATTTTTGTATGTGTTTGTGATTTTTATATAATAATAGTCTGGTTCAAAAAATTCAAATTTATACAGTGCCTTATATTCCAATGTGCCTGCACTACGTATGATTGAACATATAGTAAGAAAGACAATTTTACTATTACTTTCAATCTTTTATTTACACCAAAATGATGTGCCCCCTTTTTTTTATATAAAAATTCCTGCAAAAACTATGTAATTGCTATTTAAATATGTCATATGTGTGTGATAGAGACACAAAAGGGAGAGAAAATATTTGTTTTTTTTTTTTTCTCGTTTTACTCTGCGGATGTAAATATTAGGTATTAAATAGTTTGGCAAAACGGCTAATATTCTTGGATTTTTCCCTTTAAGAAAAATATGTTCTGAAACGCACTGCGCTGTTGAAAAATAAAATCCACAAACCAGGAAGAGCTGTTGGATTAAAAGAGAAAGTTGTCAGGTCTAAAAAAACATCTATTCAAATTTTGATTGCTAACTAAAAGCGATATAAACACACCAAATTTGCTCTGAATACACAATACAAATTTCGTGTCCAGCATTTATTTGCCTAAATGACTATCGTAAGTTTGATATGAGTTACGAGTATTTTTAGAAACAGCTTCTAGAAAGGGGCTTTTTCGATTTGCTGTAGGAGAAAGATTTGGATTCGATAGGGATACGTCCACTGTACTTGATTGTTGGTAATAGTATGTATGAGAAGTTACAATCTGAAGAATACCAAGTCTGGCGAACACCAGAGGCTACTGTTCAGAGAAGACCGCTTTTTTTAGTGCTTATTTGAGGCATAGTCAAAGTATTTTTTTGAGCTTCTCTTCTGTAGTAATGACGTAGTAAATTACATAACTATAGCAAAACTATTGAGGAGAGCTGCCACTCAGACGCCCTGTAGCGTTCATTTCACGAACTCCAAATCTCTGTCATCTGCAACTTCATTGGTGTAAAGTTAGAATACAATGAATACAAAATATACTACATCTTATGAAAGCATTTAGATCAGATGATAGAGTTGTTTTTGTTTTTGTCGCCTATGATGTCTGCATGCAAGTAAAAATGAAACTTTTGTCATTACTTGAACGAGCGATTGCTAATTCTATTGTCTAAGTGAAACTGACATGGGTCTGCACCATTAAAATATCTAAGACAAGTTGTTTCAAGGTGTTTTAGTCTCTTTTATAAGTATCGTGCTTAGAGGATGCTCCGTACCTTTTGAGGAGGTACACCATCACACTTGGGGAGAAGGACATTTATGTATTACATCTCGTGAAGCGTCGTTCGGCAAATTTAAGAGATATATAAGCAGATAGGAATCCACGAGGGCAGGTTCATTGTGCAGACTGCGCCATTGAAGGGGGATTGATATTATACGGATTTTGATTTCTTTTGTAGGTTCTCGTTGCGGCGGGGCGGTACTTTGTAGCATTTAAGGGTGCGTGCTTTGTTTTTAGGAAGGACGGGTTGCCCTGTACAAGCATGCATATTAATGCGGATTTGCATTCTTGCATTCAAAATTGTGGACTTCAGCGGTGGGTAATAATTACCCTTGTGCAAATTAACTCAAACGCGAGAGAAAGTTTTCTTCTTCTTTTTTTTTGGTTGATATTGACGTACAACCTTGTGTATCACTTTTCTATTTCATACTAGGAAATCCCTCGTCAAGGTCTGACGGGTGGAAATTACTTCTACATTTGAACAAAGCAATTTCCTGTTTGGTGATATTTTGATAGTTGAATTTTAACCCCAACTCCAGTGGATGAACCCTAAACTCCAGCAGATAGCGTTCATTGTTGACCACTTTTTCGCTTCTTCATTTTCCTAAAATGACAGTCTTACCAGTAAAACAGTTAAGTTACCTGATCCAGTTCAGCCTTGTCACAATAAAACCTCTCCCTGCCTGTTAAACGTTACTAAACGTATTATCAAATTATCATGCCGTGGCGCGAGTTTCATTGTTGATGAGTCAGGAGCGGTTACTCGATCATTGGCTATTATATATATGAGGATGTCATTGTGTAGGTTCTGTGGTGCTGATTTTAATGATATTGTAGATTATTGCAATACTGTTTATCCTATGAGTGCGTGTTATTATTGAGTAGTTAGTTCACAACTGTAATTCTTGTTGAGATATTGTAAACAAGGATTAATCTTACACAACTTGGGATTGCTTAAGAAAGCAGTAACCATAAAGAAGGAAAACTAAGTTTAACTTGGATAAAAAGTTGGCCGAATTGGTCCTTGTGCTCTGAAAAACCAAAAATCTCTTTTTGAAAAAAAAAAAAAAAAGATACTTAAACAAAAAAAAAACCAGTCAAAAAATTCTGTCTTGACGAAGTGAGTTAAGCTATGTGTGTTATTTAGTCAAGTATCATTTATCATCTATTAATTGTGTGCTTCAATTTTTCTGTCAATAAAACAATTTCCCCCTCCCTCCTAACCTTATTACTCCAAAAACAGGTCATCATATTGTAATGTTTCCGTCTTCCGTTTGTTGTGCTTGAAATCCATTAATAGGAGCACAAACTCTCTTGTTTTGTTTGGCTGAAAATAAAAATTTCGGTCTGGCTTCCCCCCCCCCCTCAATCCAAAAGTAACTTAATAAGGATTTCTGCATGGATTTTGTTAAAATGAGGGATAAACCGCATTTAAAAATAATTCTATTAAAATTTCGTTTGTACAGTGCTGGCCCAATTATCAGACTAAGACTTTTAAAAGCAAATTCTTCATTGATTACATAGCTATAGACACATTAACGAATGGTGAAATAATTATTTAATATTCAGTATTCATTCCCTGTACTTGATGGGCATTTTTAGTCTTTTTGGCATACTTTTCACAAGGTTTACACCATTTCTTAACTTTTTAAAAAAGGAGGTAAAAAATTGTTTATACTCACTATTATATATACTCACATACACACTAATTACCTAAAACTAACTTTAAATATAACAGAATACACTAATAAAAAGAACTAGTGAACTGTTTTAGCTGATTGGAGGTTATGTTCCTGGCAGGTAGATAAACAAAGAACATAAACAAAGCAGACAGTGCTGCCACCTGCAAACATTAAATTATGCTAAAATAACGTAATAATCAGTGTACAGTATGTACTGTACTTTAACAGTAAAATAAATAGTATTTTAGTACAAATAGTGTACAAAAAAAAAACTAGTCTAATAATTTGGCCAGCACTGTATCTTCAACGATTACTTTTTGGGACGCTTATAACGTGCACAGCCAGCGATACGGAAAATAAAAAAGTGCAGGTCATGCTTTAACCCTGCATGTAGTAACCCATATAACATATCAATTAAACATAGCTTGCTTATATTTGGTTTCAGGCATATTTTTTTTAGCACGCCTTCAACAAAGTACAATACTTGCATCTATTTAGCTTTTAATGTAATAATACGCATTTAAGCATTAACGACTGTAATACGGTTTTTTTTTCCCCTTCCCCTACTTGTCCAGATGCATTTTTCCACTGGGAAGATAATAAGGCAGTTAATGAAGCATGAAGAAGAATCTCAGAAGAAATATTAGCTTGCTCTACACTGGGACAGAATTGATTCAATTATTTTCACCCTTCGGAGCTCCTCGCTTCAGTAATTGAATTTCTCCGAAGAAGGTACTAAACCTTTTTGTCACTAGAAGTTTCTTTTTAGATTTTCAAGAGATAGTTTTACGAAAAAAAAACTTCCTTTAGGCGCACCACTTTGTCTAACATTTATTTATATGGGAAAATCTCTTTGCTTAATTGTCAATGTAATAATTTTTAAAGATACACTCTACCCTCATAAAGCAGTCGTCTATTTCTGTATATAAAGGGTAGTTTTGAGTTTTTCTCTTAAGAGATTTGTTATAGAGCTAAAGAACACCACACTACACTTCAGGGTCCCTCAAACACTGTTTTAAAAAAAAAATCCTTAAATTTTACGGTAAAAGTTACTGACATCCATGTTACCAGTAGCTTTTACCGTAAAATCCTATTTTACTGTAAAATTTTACGGTAGAATGAACGAGAGTTAAAAAACGCAAAATGCGATGAACAGGTTCGATCTCGGGATCTTCGTATTGGCTATTTGCTTCGAACGTGGTGTATTAAGTCACGTGGTGACTTAATACACCACGCTGCAATCGTTTATTTTTTTCGGTGAATTTACTGTAATTATTTTCTGTACTGTAAACACTCCATTTTACAGTATCATTTACCATAAAAGTTTCCTGAGTTTTTAACAGTGTACCACCTACCACTATACGTGGTTTTACTGGTTAGATAGACCCTGAAGACAGTTCTGTTTTTTGATCTAGACCAGGAGCCAAACAACCCCTGAATCAGCGCCTCCAGAGGTATTGATTTGGAAAGGGGACTTAGAGGATTTTGTGACCACGAACATATTTCATGTGTCCAGTCACCATTAACGAACACGGAGGAACTTCGACTGGCTGGCTTCGAACCCAGAACCCTCCAGTTACAAGTCCGACGCCACCAATCAGGATGTGGTTCTTAACTGTTTTAACCTTTGTGTTTGTTTACATATTTGTGCACGGATCGGTAAATGATCACACAGGAGAACAACTTATACAACAATTTTTGTTGGCCACACTTTTGAGCTGTTAGGCGTACTGATTTCAAAACTGTCGTTATTTTTCCTCACGTCAGGTGTTCTTCTCTACACTTTGTGTGAATGTGGCCACTTTCCGCTCGTATCTTAGTATCTTAGGAAGCTCTACCATAAAACTAATACCTACTACTCTCCTATTGGCTGACATAAAAATATACGATATTGTAATAATGAGTTTTTTTATTATTATTTGTATTTAAAAGAGCACAGTAAAGCATGTTTCTGGATGCATAAGTGTTTTGCTCTCCTGTCCCACCTATCGAAGTATAATCTCTTAAAGTCTGCCCAAGTTTTAAGAAAAGTCGCCAAATTTAGCAAATTTAGGTGAAAAATGTAAGACATCTTTCAGACGCTTTGCAGATGGATTTCTTACCGCATGCAGACCTTGAAATTGTCGAACAGAAATTTGTACCTTCACTTTTTAAAATTGGCGTTTTTCTTAAAATTGTGGCAGACTTGGAGAATATTTATATCGATAACAGGAGCACGGGGGCAACTTATGACTCACATACTTTTGTATTAAAAAAAATGTCGCAGTATGTCTTTTCGAATGCTTTCTATCTTAACTTTTTTCATTATTGCACTTTTCGTGTGGCACTTCAGCAACAAGAAAAAGGATCTTTTTTTCATCGTATGTGCAATGTATGTAATTGTTGCTTCCCTAAAATCTTTTTTTTTTCATATATACTTTTTTAAATATCGTATATTTTTGAATTTGTCGCCTTTCCCCTGTGTAGCTGAAAACTTGGCGTGATAGGCTAAAACTGAGGTCAATTTTGGACTCTACGACCATAAATTAGCCAAATAATGGTCACAGAGCTAGGGTAACCAAATCGCTGTTCTCCTCTATAATAAATACATTTAAACAGGAAAAATAATTTATATTCTTCAGAACCATATTGTTGACATTTGCTTTATTTACTTCTGCAATTATATTGTCGTTAGAAGTACCGTAAATTTGTATGCCTGCAACTTAAGCCATTTTTGGATCATTTGCCATCTTTTCCAGAACGAATTTTTCATTTGTGAGATTAATTGAAAGGTCTGAAGGTAAAATGTCTCTGCAGTTTCAGGACTGATGAAAATGAGGATTTAATGCATCAGCTTCTCGTTCCAAACTGAACTGATTTTTCGGTGAAACTACGCCAAGTATTCGCTGCCACTTTGATGTCTCATTCGAAAACTCGAGAATGCTCTCTGTCTAGGTAAATAAGGAAATAGGAAGTTTAATTTCAAGTTGAGATTTTAGCCTAAATATTTGACGTGATGAGTTATTTAGCAAATAACTCAAATAAAGAAATCTCATTAATTATTAAAATACAAACTGACGCATCGCTGAAAATGAATATATATATAATTAAGTTTGTTTAAGTCTACCAATACCACCGGAAAACAAATCCTCTTTAACTATATTAAACTCGACAATGTATTCGTTGAATCCAGTAGGACATACAGATAGTACATACAATTAGAGCTTTTATAGTTTTGCTTATTTTAAATGTTAACAGCAAGAAAGAAAACGACTAAATCGAGAACATTGTTTTTCTTTATGCCTCTTTTTCTTTTCTTGCTACTTTTGTCGGATATCTTTTAATCCATAAGCTCACTTCTTTTACATTGAAAAAGGAGATTCTTGTAAACATGAAACACGTGTATGCAGTTTTAATGCATTATCCACTTTTTTTAAGGTTTTCAACCTTTTGTTGACTTTTACCATCGAAAATTTTACATGCCCTCTAAAATATAAATCTTTGAGAATGTGAGAAAGTTTAGCAAAAATAACGAACTTGTAAGTTCTGTTTAAAATGTATTCCACGTAAGCAGTTTTATACTTATTTTGTTCGTATCGCTTTTAATAACGCGAAAGCTTTTTTCCTGTATATTTCAATGCAAAAGTTAAAAGTAAATCTAAAAACTGTAAGGAGGGGGGGGAGTGTTAAATTCAAGCTACATATTTAATATTTGAAGTGGTTTTTCTTGTCAGATTATTTTTAATTTGAAGTAAAAATCAAAGAGCATTGAGAAATGAAACTGAGAAGTTTGGTACAAAAATTTTAAAAAATTGATATTTGTATAATTTAAACTTCAAAAATACTTCTATATTTAGTTCTAAAAAATCCAAAATTTGATGCAGTGCTGTAGCTGGTGGCACAGGGGAATGCCGAGGGAGACAGAGGGGGGGGGGGGGGGAGTCTGCTTTTTATTTTAAAGTAGGCGTGCGAAATCAAAATAAGCCTTTTTTTGGCCTACAAAAATTCGTTAACCATGACACGTACTCTTAATAAAAGGTGCGTATCCCCCCCCTCAAATATTTCTCCCAACAACAGCACTTCTGCTAGGAATAATTAATATATATTTCATTTTTGTTAACTAATAATGACCAGACTCCAATGTTCTAAATGTTTACCTTGTAATTCTTGTAGTAAGTAATATCCGAGTCAAACTCTCGTTCATTTCTTTAGCGTACTTAAGTCGCAACATGCTAACTTTTATACTGAGGCCTATATCCATGAAGAATAATTCTTCGCGGAGTGCCGCTTTTATAGTAACATCACAATCCCAAAAGCTTTCTTTTTTTTTTTAATTCATCTTAAGCAAATTCTCGTTTTAGGTCAACCTCTATTACACAATTTTTTGAAGGACAAAGATCTATATGGAACAAAATCCAGGATTCTTCAGGAGTTTTTTCTCGTCCATTTCTTGAGTACCAGTCAAATCCCATTAAGCTGTGTTTTTCAAGCTGAAAAAACGACAGAACAATGAATGCCGATGTATACTTCTTTCTACTCCGATAAAATACGTAGAATATGGCAAGAAAAGTAAATTTTGTTTCGTTGACATACACAGACAGTCAGAGAGAAATTACTTCTTTAGCTTATTTTAAGCTCGTTTTTTATTCTACTTAGAAATTTCGAACAGGTGCCATCTTCAGCAGAAAAATCAGAGCATTCGATAGGCATATAATGATAATCAAAAAATCCATCAAATTTTGGAGTTTTTAGAACTAAATATAGAAGTATTTTTGAAGTTTAAATTATACAAATATCAATTTTTTTAAATTTTTGTACCAAACTTCTCAGTTTGATTTCTCAATGCTCTTTGATTTTTACTTCAAATTAAAAATAGTCTGACAAGAAAAATCACTTCAAATTTTAAACATGTAGCTTGAATTTAATACTCCCCCCCCTCACCCCCCCCCCCCCTCCTTACAGTTTTTAGATTTAATTTTAACTTTTGCATTGAAATATACAGAAAAAAGTTTTCGCATTATTGCAAGTATTTTTCCATCCCCATATTAGAGAATTTATACGAAAATTGTGTTTTAACCGCCCCAGGGAGGGTTTTGCCCCCCATAACGGGGTGAAAATTACCCTATGTGTATTTCTAATGCATACGCTATATTACTGTAAAGTTTCATCAAAATCGATTCAGTTGTTTTTGCATGAAAGAGTAACAAACATACATCCATCCATACATCCATACAGACGAACTTTCACATTTATAAAAGTAGTAAGATTCATTAGGCTACCTAGGAGTCAGAAATATGAGTGACGAAAGAAAATTGAAGGAGATATTCCAAATTAGGCCATTTAGCAATTTAGTTTGCTTCTATTTCTAGAAGTTGTATTCTGACATAAAATTTACTTGAAACGGAGCATTTCAAACACATAAAATGTTGAATTCATGAACTACTTTTCCGACACTCTGTCTTTTTAGGATAGGTGCCATTAAGGTATCTACTGGTAGCGATAATATCGGAAAACACTTATTTGTACCTATGGTCATATGTAAAAGCAATATGTGATTTTTTTTTTTTTTTTCCACTACCCATCCATCCGAAGTTTCATAAATATGTGACTTGAAAGCAAAATTTTGACATCTTTACTTTCTTATTACAGAACTTGATTGAAAAAGACAAATTTATGACTTTTCATGATCTTTTAAATTTTAAACACACCGAAATTCATAGCTAAAAGTAGTGACATTTCGGCATTGAAGTACAATTGCCATTAACATTATTACCGAAAAAAATGATATTTGATGGATAGATTTTTTTAACTCCGATAAATTTTACTGCCTGACCTACTTCTAAATCGCTAAAACACAGTCCTAGAAGATTTTTTTGAGATTGGAATATTTACTATTTGTTATTCAATGTCTCATATCTAAGATGACTCTTACAACTGGAATGCATATTACTTCAACTTAAGTTTTTATTTGGATATTATATGCTCTAACCGTAACTGCTAGCGATAAAAACAGAAAAATAACGTCCCATACATTAATTATTGAAATATGTGTCAAATCAATCACAAATCAACCCCGAAATAAGAAAGAGTCATTTGGAAAAGACATATTCTTGACAAAACAAGCCACGTGAAATAAAAGATAAATCTGCCTCTTGGAATCTCTCATTTACATATTCATAAGGCTACAAGTTTATACGCGTAAAACATGCAGTCTCATTGATTCTGAACAATTATGCTAATCGAAAGACAAGTCTTAAATCTTACATGAGGTAAATTGTCTTTCAAGACAATAAATTCGTCGGGTTTTTATTTTCTTTTTTTAAGTTTTACTATTTCCTATGTTTTCACTTAAATCAATTTATTTCTTCTTGTTTTCTACTTCTTTATTCAGAAAACACTGAAGTAGTTTTGAAAGAATTAAATTGCGACGGAAAATAATTTTCATTTTTCCCTTACTATTTGAGAATGTATTAGAGAAATCCGGATATTTTCATTATTTTTCTTTTCATTTTAATATGTTTTGTGCAAAAAATCTACTTTGTTGTTTTGAAACAATTTGAATATTCTTCACTGCGTAACTAATAAATTTTATTTTTCCGATCGATTTATTATTCATAAGTTACGAAGTCTGTTCGAATCTAATAGATCAGGGGTGCCCTTCCTGCGGTCTGTGGACCGCATCCGGCCCGTGAAGCTGATCCATGTCACCCGTTGTTTTGTTGTTTGCTCATGTTGCAAATCGAAAAGCCCAATTAGTGAACATGTCACAAATTGGAGCCAAATATTCAAAATTTAGTTTCTGAAAAACAGATGCATTTATTAAAAGAGGCATCAAGCAATAACATTGGTTTTTGCTTTTCATTCTTTTTCCATACTCTCCCATGTCATTTAGAAAATAATAAAATGTTTAGAAAATTTATTTGTGTTCTAGCCCGCGGAAATTGTTTTAATTTGAGGTGCGATCCTTGGGAAGAAAAAGATTGGCCACAGCTGTAATAGATGACTTATATGATTTCCGAAAATGTATCAGTGGTTTAAATTAATTCTATGTATTTAAACCAGGACTAAAACCGCAGTAGAATAATTAAGAGAAACAAATTATTGGCTCCCATTTAACGAAAAATATGGTTTTCTTTATTTCTAACAATGAAAATTATTTATCTTCATTGGTTTCAACGTGCTATGATTAGATTTTATTTTTATTTATTTATTTTTTTTTAATTTATTTTTTTAATGGTGACACCATATTTTTCAGCATCTTCTTTGAACTCTCTAATAATAGTGGGAATATAAAAATACAATCGTGACAACTAGAATCAGGCTTTGGGCCACGTAGACTTTTTCTAGTAAATCCAGCAGTATGTAATGAAGATCAACCAAACCAAGCTGCCTGTGGCATGACAATACGTGAGGACCAAGACCTGCTGTGCCCTACTCAGTATTCTTGAACAAGGGTTCTGGGGTGCAAGGCAGATGTTCTGGTTAGGTGGTCTGCCTAACGCGGAACCCATAGTGTTTGGTTCCCAAGTACGCTTGGTACTCATTTTATCGACCCACTGAAGGGATGAATGGCTGAGTCAACCATGACCAACCTGGGAATAGAACCCGGGTCTGCAGCGTGGGGGCGTGAGGCGCTACTACTGCGGCACTGGGCGTCAATGAAGATTAAGAGCCCTCTTATAATTGACTCAAGCCATCATAAATAAGAGCCACATCCTGAAAATTATTCTAAATGCCTTCAATTCTATTCGAGTTGTAATACTTCCAAATTTCAAGACTAGTATGTACACTATTTGTTTTTTTTTTCCCCTTAAGTACTATATGAAACTCTAAGCTCCGAAGACAAATATAAAAACAAAAAAAAAAATCACTTTTTGCAGAAAAGTTTTTAAAGTTTAAGTTAAATTTTCATAAATCTATTAAGTCTAGAAAACAAGGAAAATTCTGAAGAAAAGAGAACATAGTTTTGGATGCATATTTCTTTTAAATGTTCTTCCTCTGTCCGAAAGAGATTTGGCTTAATATTTTGCTTCAATGTGAAAAAAAAAAAAAACATTAAATTAAAAAAAACTGCTGTGCCATTGGAACTTTAACTCCAGTTTCAAAAAGATATAACAGAATTTTTGGAAAAAATATTACAAACCATAGAGGAAGAAAAGAATATATTTCCTGTGTAAAAATACGAATGCATATGATATGCAGGTGGCAGTTACCAGTACTTTGCTTAATTAGTTGGTATTTTTAGTATCAAAAGATAGAAAAATAAGTACGAATTTATGCATTTATGTCAACGCAATCACGCTAAGTAATAGTCGTTCTTTTTTTGATCGGTTTCCATTTCCTAGGTACGTGTGAAAGAACTATGTTATTCAATAAGCATTAAACATTAGGGATTTTTGTTTAAGCGATCCTTTTTAAAAGTAATGAAAAATCTCATTTGCGCAATTGGTTATTCATATTCAAAGCTGTCGCTATCTAAACATAAAATACTCATTTTCACTCATATTTTACAGTAAACTAAAAAATAACTTAAATGTGTAGGACATTTTTTGACCCTTTGAAAAATTCTTGTGTGTGCCAGACCACCACATATGGTTTAACCGGTAAGATGGGGCCTTAAAGAGCAGTAGTTAAGCAATCTCTGAACCAGCACCCCCCAACGTGGGGATGAGCCAGCATAACGCACCCCCAGAGGCACTGCCAAGGTATGGAATTGAAACTGTAAAGACTTTGTGACCACGAACATATTTAATGTGCCCCAGTCACTATTAGCGAACTCGGGGTATCTTCAACCGGCAGGTATCGAACCCGAGACCCCCTAGTTCCGAGTTCCACGTGTTACAGTTCCGACCACCACGGTCCTACCAAAAAAAAAACGTTGATCAGCAGAATATTATTCCAATACTTCACTCTTCTTCACAACAACAAAGCAATGGTGTCCTGATTTGGATTATGAAAATTTTGGTAAAAGAAATATCTAAAGTAAGCCAAAAGCTTCCACTTTGACGTTTCAATCCTATTTTGCGCTGTGTAACAACACTAAAGTAACTATAAACGTGTTTTGATCTACAGATAAACTTAATCAATTTCTTTACATTGAACTAAAATTTAAAACTTTATGTAATTCAAAATATTGAGAAAAGAATTTTTAGAATTACGCATAAATTGCAATGAATCTGGGGAAGATATTTTCGCTGCAATAATGAAAAAGAAATAACTAAAAAATGCTTGGAAAAACGTATCATTTTTCTTACGATTTCAATATTTTTTCCCGGAAAAGCAACAAATCAGAATTTTATGAATCTCAGTTTCATTCCATTATATTTTTAGAGCGACATTATGTAATCTTTATTCCAGTTACTCTGAGTTTTATTTAGCGTTGCATTTAATGTTTTTCTTTTTTGTTATAAAAGTTGATTCATGTTTGTTTCTTTTCCCCCTCCGCAATATCGAATTTGTAACCATTACAAAACTGTATTTAAATTTGTTGGTTAAACTTTCGGACTGTGCGCTTCAGTGACCGAAGAAAAGGGTAGCAGCACTCAATTACATAAATACCAATACCTAAATTTAGCAGTACGGAGTTATTCAAAGAAATTTGGCAATCACAACCTTAATATTTTATCGAGGTTTTTTTATGTTAAAAAAAATTTCATTGCAACTTTCTTTATAATTCAGGTTTAACACTTGATACAGTTGTTTAGTTCAAAAAAAGACGGTAATTTTCATCTCACGTGCGAAGAACTGTTATTTTGGTATTGACGAAAACTTTTGAATGTTCTACAAGAAAACGTTGAGAAAGTGCAAAGCTTTTAAATTATTATAATTATTTTGAATAAAGACAGAAAAGGAAAATCAAAAGAGTTTCCAATGAAGCTTACAATTTAAATTGCAGTACATAAAATATAAGAATGACAAACTAAATTATATGTTGCTTTTTTTTTCATTTTACCACGTCTTGGATTGTTTCAAAAGAATGTTTGCGTCTTGAAACGTAGTCTAATCTTTTACAGACAGTGCACTTAAATTATCTTTTTATACATATAATTACAATAGTTCGACCATAGTTTAAAAAACAAAATGAATGAAAGCTGAATACCGTTTTAGCACTTATTCCTTTTTTGTTACGTCCATATAATAAGCATGATTTTGCGTGTTTGCAGTGCATTGTACTTGCCCTTACTTGAGCTTTAAATATTTCTTGAAGAAATTAATCAGGAATTGAAAAGAGGAAGCAAACTTCCTGAATTACAAATGAACTTCATTAAAATCGAAAATATTTCGAATTCATTTCTCTGTAGAAAAAGAGTTATTATTCATATGGATGCATTAGTCATGACGAGTCATTCTGACGAACGAAAGCATCATACATGAAATTACTTGTGAGCCAACTTACTTAGCGAGTCTTCAAAAATATGTCACTCTATTTGAAAGTAGCCTCCCATTTTGTTTAAAAAAAAAGAAGAGTTCTTGGACTGCGTGTTTTTCTTGTATTAGCGAAAGCTTCACAAACTTGGACATTAACAAGCAAAATTGTACCAAAGCTTTAAAAGACCCAGCAAAGTATGGCACTTTGAAAATCACCCGAAGAGACAGAGTGAAGCACATGTATCACCGAGCAAACCAAAGTTTCTGATGTCATTCGTAACATATGTAAATTAAAATGGAGCAGATATAGGAGGCATGCAAGGAGAAACAACCACATATTTACCACCACACTGCCCGCTAAGCATAAAAGTAGTATTAAGCAGTAAGTTACCGTCCCGAAGACAGGACTAAGGCAGGATTACATGCCATATACCGACAGCCCGACTGCCTAATCCAGAGACTGTAGATTCGTCCTTGTTTGTCGTCCTTAAATTTATTTCGTATTTGACACTGATAGGTCCAAAGAAGGACGAAACGGCTGTCTCCTGATGGGATAATCCGGCTGTCGGTATATTACATGTAGTTCTGGGCCTTAACTATGCCTTAGGGGAGGTAACTTAATGCTTAATACCTTAATATCCAAGCTTTGTCTTCAATTTACGAGTTGAACCGCACCATGTCTGCGTACGCTCACTGGTAAGATTAATTTACTTTATCTACCGGTTTGTTGGTACTCTCAGCTGCAATAAGATGACATTTGCCTTCAGCTCGGTTATTCCCTATTCCAGACTGATAAGTCCAAACAAGGACGAAACTTCAGAATAGGATAGTCAGTACATTGAACTTAAAAGTCATATCTGGTGCTGAGCTCAAAATGAGAAATTGCGTTTTTATGTTCTATGGCTCCATACATTTGATTAAACTTCCACTTTTTTAGAATTGTTTTTGATAATATTTCCCATTCGGAAATTACAATAAAACATTGTTTATAGGTAAAATATTTTATAAAAACCACCTTGTGGTAATAACTCGATTTTGATTTTTTTCTTTTTTCTTAAGTGCAGATACGACTGTGCTTAGCACGGTTTTGGATGCTGAGTGATAAGAAAAGACCGAGGAAGTTACCAGAGTGTTGTTGAAGAGATGTGATTGTTAAGTTTTTAGAGCTAAAATTAAGAAAAATTACAGAAAAGCGTGCAAATTGGAGTCATCTAAGAGAGGCATTCATTCTTCAGTGAACTGATATAAGGAAATAATGATGATGTTGAAGACACTTGGTGTTAGATGGCATTTATTTAAAAAAAAGACTGTATTAAGACTTGTGAAAGAAAAGTCGGCTTCCTTAAAAATTAACTGTTCTGAGAGTTTTGCATAAGTTGCTAATTCTTTAAAAAAAAAAAAAAAAAAAAGTCAAAAATTACGCAAGGAGAACATTCTTGTAATAAAAGATCATTTAAGTCACTTCAATATCAATAAAAAAACGAACGTTTCATTAGTAATTTCACTTTAAATTTCGGTTTTTTAATGTCCAGTTTGATTGACTGTGTGTCCATTTGCACATTTTTAACAGGAAAAGGTTAATTTTTTTTCTAATGTCTCCCGGGCTGAAGGTATTTATGAAAAATATCGGTCGAAGTGAAATTGACTGAGCTAAAATTAGTTGAAATATCTGACCACACCCCATCAGCAAACATTTGGGCTATCAACCCGACGTCTTTCTTCGGGAAAAGTATTACTTTCTATCCTATTTTATCTCATAGGCTTTTTATCAAAATCAATGTAGCAAAGAAAGGAAGGAATTACTAGATTGAAATTTGAAAATTTCCCGAGAATAAACCGGGATTTTTGGGAAGGAAATTTTGAAAATTTAAGACAATTTTCAGGTAATTTAAAGAAAGGAAATTATGGTTCATATTTTAACCTTTTCCTACACGATTTCAAAATTTTACTGCTTTTTACTGTTGTAAATGCAAATTACGCAACTTTTTTCTAAAACAATTATACCGAAAGACTGTTTAGCTGCCCTTAACTGACAATGATTTTTATTAGTTCGCAATCAAGTATTGAACTGATTGATTTGAGTGTTAAATACTTTTATGAACACTACAAATCTGTATTAAAACATTCAAATAATTTATCTGTATATATATTTGTTGCTATGAGATACAATGCAACAAAAAAAAAAGTCACATTGATCCGAAAGATCCAAGAACGGCTTTGGTGACGCGACTTCGACGGTCTTGTCTGTGTAGATGTGCAGAGCGCTCGCTTTGTGCAGTTCAGGTCAAATTTTGAAGAGAACCGCTATGACGGGCGGGCAATTGAAGATGTGGTCCGGGTCAAGTTGTTTGCCTGGGCAATGTAGGCAATCTTGGAAGATTCTGGATCCATCAATCATAATTTTCATGCCCTTCAAATGTCCCATCCAAAGTGTGGCGATTGTGGTAGTTATATCACTGTTGTAGTTCAGTTCAGGTAAGGAGTATTTCTTCATTGAGTTAGCACAAAGTCTCATTTTCGCGACTGCATTTGCATCTGACGATGTAATTGGATAAGGGAGTACAATCAATAGTTCTAGTTTCCTTGGCAAGAGAATCGGCTTGATGAGGCAATAGAAGTCAGAAGCCTGTTGATATCATGAACTATTTTTTCCCACTTTTGATGGCTTTTAGTGGTTTTAATAATAGCAATGAGATATCATTCATAAAACTTTTCACTGCAGCAAGGGTTGCTTACGTAGTTATATTTGGACATCAGCCAACACTTAGATTTAAAAAACAAAACATGTGCAACAAGCTTATTTTTAGTTTTAACGATTTCAATTTTAAATAGCTTGTTCTATAGTGAGAACATAAATTTTTTAGCAATGATATCATCTGAAAAAATCTGTATAGTCATGTTTCAAGCCAAGAACTATCGTGGAACTCTTTACTCCCAAAATTCCGAATGTTCCCCAAGTTCCGGGTTTATTTCCCAAAATTCCCGGGTTTTTCCCATAGCTCCAAAATTGCGAGTTTTTTGCATATTTAATCAAACTAGTAAACGTGAATGTTATGTTTTTTTGTTATTCATTCACGTGAGAGAGTTAAATGCTCTAAAGAACTATTTCTCACATTCACTAGTAATAATGCAAATCAACATCCACTTTGCAATAAACCCAACTAAAATGGCGCACGATAGGAACAAACGCTTTATTGTTCATAATATCCTATTCTGCGTATGATATAGGATATTAAAATATGCTTGGGGCTAAAGTATTAGTCCCCTTGCAAATATTTTCCAATAAATGAAGAACTTAGAGCGACCTCATCTCACAGATTTCTGACAAAGACAGAAGCGTAGATTTGGAGTAAATGCAAGCTAATGAGATGGTACTGCTTTGAAATCTCTGAAGTACGTTCGAGAGTGTTTTGGTAATGAGCTTTAAGAGCTGACTAATGTCGTTAATTTGTTTGAAAGCACGCACTAACTATGAGCAGTCATTAACAGTTGAAAGGACAAACGTTGACATCTGTCTGGAAATAAGTGATTAATCAACTTAGGACTGTTTATGTTGTTGCTGGGTGACTGGTTATGAATCTTATTGCGAAAAGTAGCCTCACACTAAAAAACTTCATTTAAATTAACGTCAGAAAATAATTTAAAAAAAAAGGTTATTGTAATACTGCCGTGCTAAGCGCAAAAGTTGTATCTACATCTGAGTTCAAAATGAGAAAATGCCCTTCATAGTTTTGCGCATCCATGTATTTTATTCAGATGTAACTTTTTCAAATTTCTTTTACAAAATATTCCCCATTGACATGTGACCATAAAACATTGTATGTAAGTAAAATATGTGACAAAGAACAAACTGGTGACCGTAACTCAATTTCGATAAAAAGTGCAGATACGACTTTTGTGCTTAACATGGCAGAATAGCAAAAACAGCATTAGGTTTCCATGTATAGTTATTTTGATTTAGTGAATTGCAGTACACTAAAGATTCCAAAACAAAATTTGCCGACCTAATATACTTGGGAAAACTACTACTTCTGTAAATGTTTACCAATTAGATTCTAGAACGACAGGTGGGCTTTGTATCCAGGGGTCACCCACCCCGAGGGGGGGTCACGGGGAGATCACCGTGACCTCGCAAGAATTTCTTATTCCTCAAATTTTATTTTGCGTTTCAACAAAATTTGGAGTTCCATTTTGCAAAATGTACATCATTCGGCGAAATAGGCGTTCCATTTGGCAAGATTAGGAGTTCTATTAGGAAAATTGTCATCATTTGACAAAGTTTGGAGTTCCATTCGGCAAGTTAAGAATTTCTTCCCTCCCAAAAATTTAAGTTCGGGACGTCTCTGTTTATATCAAACGAGCTGATGTGTGCATCACATGACTTCCTTTTACTCCAATTTAATTTCATTTCCCCATTATTGGCAATTTTAATGTGATTCAATCGTTTACTCTCTAAGTATCGCCAACAGTGGCCAATTTGAAACCAAATTAAAAAAGAAATAGCGAAGTTGGCGGCAAAACTTGGTGACCAAAAGACTGGCGATATATCGCCAAGTGTCCGACAAATTATAACACCACTTGAGTTCGCATCGAAATTAACAATGATTCCCCCCCCCCAAAAGGGACAAAAGACCACTTTAGAAACACCCGAATGCAACCAAAAGGGGATGTGCACAACTAGACCCCACTAGGAGTCCTAAGTACCAAATTTCAACTTTCTAGGGCATACCGTTCTTGAGTTATGTGACATACATACGCACGTACCACATACATACGTACGTACATACAGACGTCAAGAGAAAACTAGTTGTAATTAACTCGGGAATGCGTCAAAATGGATATTTCGCTGTCTATACGTTCTTATAGGCACTTATCCACGTATGGTTGAGTCGAAAAAAACACTCAACATTCATTCGGGGGTGAACAAAATGGAAATTAAAGTCGATTTTTGAGTGATCTTTTTTTTTTTTTTTTTTTTTTTTGCGAATAAAATACTTCCTTTTTTGTAAAAGGAAGTAAGAAAGAGCTTTTCTGTGCAGCAAATATACGACGTACTTAACTTATTGCTGTTATGGATGCATTTTATAATTCAAATGTCACTCATGTTTTCTTATTAAAGATCAAACTTGGAGCGATTCCATTCTAACAGATGTAAGTATTGTCGCACAAAACTTCCTCTAAATATGTTATATTTTTGTTCTACGGCATGAGCTTTGCAAAGAATAGAGCTTTGAGAAGATTTCTAGGAAACAATATTTAATTTCTATTATTTGCGTCAGTAATGGACGTATCTCATTAAATACGCTCGTTTAGGGGCCAAAAAATATTTTGTCTCCCTTTTAGAAAGGAACGGGGGAAGGCAATCAAATCTTGATGTTTGAAAAGAGAGAAGCAAATGCGGGGGGGGGGGGGGGGCGTAGAATTGTATCCTGCGATGCTAAGTTTTCGAAAAAGATGGAGATGGTAAGTTGTGTGACCGATTTTTCATGTTGGTGGGTCACTCTGAATGTGCTGGGGCTGACAAAGATAGCTGTGTTTTGCGTTTATTGCCAATTAAACTCCTATGCGTCATGTGTTTTCATTTTCGCCGAATAAAGTTAATTTTACACTTATAAGTATTACTATATATTGATAAACCTAATAAATGAATTTAATGTATAAATTAAAGAAAAGAAAACAGTGGGGATCCGTATTACCTGCATCGCAGGGCAAACGTACGATTTTAAACTTTTGATAAAATCAAATTTTGTTCCTTTTACTGGTTGGAAAGAAGGTAATTCATGTTTTTTTTTCTGACTCATAATGTATAACTAACATATAAAGCGTGTAGTTAAAATGGAGGGCAATACAATTTTACGCAAAATTACCTCAGCTGTTTCACCAATGTAAACTCTAAAGGCAAAAGTCATTCGTAAATTACATAACAGCAACGTGCAGTGTAACATTTATCCTTTCTTATTTTAAAATTTCAAATAGCAGAACAAAGCAGGAAAGAAAAAAACTTTCAGTTTCGAGAGAAACTAAATAATTTTAAGTTTATTTCGCAAAACTCGAAGAAAGCCGTGACATATTCGGAGCCACCTATTGCCTTTTAAGTTACATTTGCTCCTATATTGTCTCTCTGAACCTTCATTTCGATTCTAATAAAGACGAAAATAAAATTCTACTTTTGAGAAAATCTCTATTCGGGAAAACGCTCTAGTGTATAGGTAAAATGCATTTTCTCCTAAAAAAAAGTTTTTGATCATCATCCTTTTTTTTTTTTTTTTTTTTTTTTTTTTTTTCAAGTAATTCTCTTCCGCATAACTTTCCTTTTAAAAAGATAAAAATGAATATGTCTCTCGGTTTCAGGTTAAAATCAATTCATTACTGAGAAATAGTGTCTTCTTTGGAAATGCTGGAAGAATTCCAAATAAATTTTTTAGTAGTAAAAGTTTAAAATGTGACTTGGATGAAAAATGTTTTCTTGAAAATAGAGTTGTGATCATTAAAAGGACAAGGTAAAAGGGTTTAAAAAGGTGAAAAGTTGCCTTTCTCTCAGTTACAGCTTTTATTCTTATTCTATTGAAGCTTTTAACCAATAATATTTTCCCTTTTAAAACTATAAAATATCTAGAGAAACTATACAAATATCTAGAGTTAATAAAAAAGTGTTTATTAGATGAATCTTTAAGTAGGTTTTAGTAAGTCTCGCGGGAAGGAAATTAGTGAAATTAAACTATAGAGTTTCAATTGCTCAAAGGATATTTTGTGGGGGGGGGGGGAGGGTAACTTTGTGAAAATTGCTTTCCCCAACAATTTTATTACAAGCTATATATATTATATACAGAGAAGGGAATCAGTTAAATAAAATTAAAGAGTTCCATTGCTCAAAGACGGGCTATCTAAGTTATTCAAGAAGAATTATTAATCAGCTTTGTTTTTCTTCTCAACACTTGTTTAGCCTCTATACTGTCTCCTGTAGTAAACGATTAACGCGTAACTGATTAAGATGGAAGCTTACTTCCAATAATTACATTTTAAGTTTCAACTTTTGGCATTTTGATGCAACAATCAAGTTCAATCAAACTGAGAAATTTGAATGAATTATAGAATTGTGTATTCAAACACGGGACAATTTAATTCTTGAATGCTATATGTTGTACTCAATTTACTACATCATTATTACCACTCTTTACAATAAATAAAAAATATTAATAATATTGATTGCGAAAAAATACCAGGTAAAAAAATCATTACGATCACTGTATTTACAGTCATGACCTTTGCTTGAGAAGACAAATTTAAAAGTACATACAATAAATCCACAGCAGATAAAAAAAGTTTTCTAACAAATATTTTTATTATTTTCGAAGGATTTTTTTCTTTTTCCTGATATTTGCATACAAACATAGAGTTTAAAACTATTTAAAAATATTTTAGCACTAATAATTTTGAAATATTGCCTTAGTACAAATTTCTGTGGATGAAATCAAAGTGGAAAATACAAACAAGTTTATAATCAGGAACTAAATGCCTAAAAATCAAACAATAATTGCTGATAATGTACAGTTTTTTTGAAGACAAAGAATGGTTCTGCCAGTTATTTTTCTTTGACAGCTGAATAACTAATATTTACCATCAGCATTACTAAGTAGCTAACACTTACACAAATTGTTGACTAGCACTAACAGTAACGTGACAGAGTTTAGTATGAATGAAAATGAAATGCAATCACTTTAAATATCAAAACTTCATATTAATATCCCAAATAATTTATGATTTAAAATATGTGACTAATCAGTCAGCTCAGATGTAAAAAATAGCATTGAATAATCTCATCTTTTTATTTGTAATATGTGAAAATTTTTGAATAGCAACCAAACCCAACTAAAAGAGGCAATGCATCTTTTACAAATTACATGAAAAGTTAAAATAAGAAATAACAACGTATAAATTGCGCAAAATTTGAAGATAACTGCAATTGCAGCTGAGTCGTTCCAAGGAAAACGGTCATTTTATCCTGCACGGGAAGCCTCAAATATTGCATTAAAAATGATTCTTTAAAATATTAATGAACACATTTGTTTCTGCTTAACAAATTACAAACTTATGTGTGATTTCTTTGGCAAGAAATTTCGTCGTTACCCTTTATAATCATTACTTTTTAATGAAATATATAACCGTCACGTGCGGGACAAAGGGTTGAATGTTTCATGGAATGGCTCAGCTATTTGCAATTTTTTGTGCAATTATACGTTATTATTTCTTTCCTACTGGTACTCGCACGGCTTTGCCCGTAATAGAAAAATTAAAAAGGTCTTTTGGTTCGCCTGTATATTCACAAATAATGTATGGTGAATTTTCTCGCCAACTGGCTGGTACCCATGTTACGGTTCCACGTAACATGGGTTATAATTTCGCAATTTACTCGTCCATCTTATGATAATTCTGTTCAAAAGATTGAAATAGAAAAAGAGCCACATCGAATTTTCGAAAAATCGCTTCGGGGTGTACACCTCCATGCTACAAAACTAACTTTATGCCAAATTTCATGAAAATCGGGCCGAACGGTATAGGCGCTATGCGCGGTCACAGAGATCCAGACATCCTACAGACATTCAGACATCTTCCAGATCCGAACATCCAAACAGAGACTTTCAGCTTTATTATATAGTAAAGATTTTTACTTTTCAAGAATAAAGATGTTTATTCAATTTTACATGATAAGTACTGCCAAAATGACGTGTAAAATGTTTCAAGTTTACTTTTTTTATAACCACCATTACTTTTAGAATCATTGCATCAAATACAGGGAGCTTTCTAATTAAATTTCCGCCTTGAAAGTAAAGATAAATTGCCAAAAATTGCCAAATGTTTTTTTTGTCCTGTGATTTTTAATGTTGCTTAATTGTTTAATATTTTTATGTTCGAAAATTAAACTGTAAACTTTAAATTTAAAAAATGTTACTTTGGGCAGCATTTGACAAATAGGGGAATGTGGGGCGAAGTGAAAAAGCGGGGCAAGAGAAAGGTTTAAATATTACTCCACTTTTAGTGCCACTTACCTAGTAATATTTTACCTTTGTAGTAACATATGTATTCTATTCCAGTCAAGAAAAATTTACGTCTGAAAATCAAAACATATGACAATGCAAAACAATTTTCAAAAATTGAGACCCATATTGTAATCTTTTGTTGTAAGTCAAAAATTATTTTGGTATTATCAAATGATAAAGTTCTTGTTATTAAAATTCTAAATATTAATTGGGACCTTCTAATATTCGGTGCAGTATTTATTTAGTTAATATTTAGCTTTTTGTGCACTTTTAATATTTTTCAGTTAGTCAAGTGGATGGGAGTTAAGTGGGCGGGGCAAAGTGAAATAGTTCATTTCATTTACTCATTCAATCATTTACTAAATCACTTACGTATTAATTTATTAACTACATTCCTTCATTTAATAATTCATTTATTAATTCATTCTTTCACTTATTTTCTTATTCATTCACTATTTTATTCACTCATTTATTTTTCCTCAAGTATTACTTAATCAAGTATTAGAATCACACGATAATTAGATGTGAGTTTTTGTTTAAAAAATATGCTTGTCCCTCTAGTCATGAAAATGTTATTTTACCTTTTGTTTCCAAGTAAATTAAATTTCAGAATTATTCAGAACGTATTTTATTTCGAACTGTGTTCCAAGTATATAATGCTAAAGATATTTAGTACATAGAAAATATTTCAAATAATTCTCGTTTAAACATTTTGGTATGCTTAAAAATGAGCTCAGTTGGAAAATATTTGTCACGTTATATAGAGTTCCTTTAAGAATATTTAATGTACTCTCGAAGTTTTAATCCAAATAAGCATCGTTGTATCCTCATTAAGGAAAGATATATTCCAACTATTATTCGTTTATGAAGACAAATTTGGTGTAGAAGTAACTTCAGTTCAGTTCTATATAGAGTAATTCTATTTTTCCCAGCAGGAAATAACTGTTAGCCCCGGGAAGTAATTCCTCTGCTTTCTAATTGAATTTGAATGAAATATAGTTTAAAGTGAATATTAAAGTTTTTATACTTTATATTCTTTTTTATGTCGGATTGCAAATGAGAAATAAAGTTTTGCAGATGTAATTTTAAGCCTCCAAAACTGCTATCATCTTGGTACTACACTCGCGGTAGGTTTTAGCAAAATTTTTTATTGAATCACAAACGGATTTCCTTCAATACGATACTCTTAGGAAAATAAGTATTAAGGGCAAGGAAAAGGCTTTTTTGTTTTTACTTCAAGCAGGTTAAAATATTTTTTTAGAACTCTATTGTCACGTTCTAAACCGGGAATTTCCAAACTTTCAGGCCATACGCCCTCCTTGGGAGCACTGACATGAGGTCACTCCCCTTCCCCCCCCCCAATATGTGGTTAATACACGTAGTTCTAGTGCAATAGAAAAAGTAAAGCTGATGAGAATTACTAAATCTAGTAATTAATCAAAAATAAAGATACTTTTTGCTCACGAAATGGGGTTGTTTCCTTCTGCCAAAAGTAAGTACTTTTAGTCACTGAAATTGATAGAATAATAAAAAAAAAAACATGGATCCAGAAAAATCTTTCATTTTCCCAACAGTTACTTTTTAATGAATTTTTTAAGAAGTCCGATTTTGCAAAAAAAGGCGTGGTCTTGATGACGTCACAAATGATGCATTTTGGAGCATCTTTCTGCAGCGTTTCCACGTTATGATAATCAAGAAGCGAATTAAAATTGCGCTGTGCGCTTGCCTATCAACCATATCGTTGCCAATACACGTGAGTAAAGATGCGAATTAAATATTTTGCTCTCTGAATGGCTACACAAATAGCATTTCATCATTTGTGATGTCATCGGCAAGAAATGTAAACAATGAAAACGCGCCGATTTAAGTATTTTTTTTTTAATATTAAGCTTAAACAAATAATTTAAAAAGTGGTCAGATCCTATGTTTTTAAGCATGCTCTTTCAGAAAAAAATACTTTTAAAATTTTGGAAACGACCCCATTGAACATTAATACGAAAAACCTATTTTTAAACCTAATAGTATTAAAACATGCGAAATCAAGAAGCAAAGAAATAAACATTTTTTTTTTTTTTTTTGAGATAGTCTAGAATGTATGTGAGGTTAACTGTATCCTTCAGTCACTTTCACAACATGAGAGCATTTACATTGTTATTTATTATTCACATACTAGAAAATCGCCCGTCAACGTATTACGGGTGAAAACTGCGTCTAAATTTAAACAAAACAATTGCCTATTTGGTGATACTTCGATAGTTGAAATTTTACCCCTAACTCCGGTGGATTCACCCTAAACTCCAGTTGGTAGCGTTCATTGTTGACCACTTTTTTCTTTTATTCATTCTCCTAAAACTACCACTCTTACCTGTAAAACAGTTAAGATACCGGATCCAGTTCAGCCTTGTCAATACAAAGCACTTCTCTGCTTCTCAAACGTTACCAAAAATTATTATCTAATTCGCAACTCCAACAAACTATAGGGGACGCTGCAGTCACTGCCTAATGGCGGATGAAAAAACTAAAACAAACGCACGCAGTAACGTATAAATTGCTTCTAAACTTAGAAAATGACAGAAATTTTTGTTCGCATGTATGATTTTTTGTTCTTTATTCATTTGAAAAGATTTTTCAAAGTCTTTTGGTTATTCTGACCCATGTAGAAAGAGATTAGAAATCAAAAAGTATTACAAAAGTAAAAAATTAATGCAGAACACACAGTAAGTTGTTCTGAAGCAGCCATTTTCACGTGTTGAATTCGGAATTCATAAATTTTTGGTTCGCTTCGAACAGCATTTTCATTTTGTACCGTTTTTTCTATACATTTAGTACATTATTATGTCCAGTTTTGTGACATTTCCGGCATTTGTTGACATTTTTGTGACATTTCCGGCATTTGTTGACATTTCTGTCACATAGTTACACATACGTGACAGACTGCCAAGAGTAACATTTAACGCTAGATAATTTATTTCTATGACTATATGATTGGATATCAAAAGAAATCATCATGCATTCAATTCATTCGTCATGGAAATGATTTAACTGATATGCGAAATCTTGTCAAGATACATTATTCTTTGACACAATTTTAAAACTATAACCCTATAAACAGATTTTGGCGAAACTCTTCCACCGATAATGACAGCTTTTGCAGAGCAATAAAGTTAGCACGATATTTTAGCGATAAAAGTTCCAAGCTTTATTTTTTATTGTTCAAATTCTTAACGTTCTCTCTGGATTTTTCAATCTATTCTGCGATAAATATTTTCAAGAAAATTTATTTGCATACTGTCCATTTCAGTTGGATGCTATAGTAACAAGGTAATTTAAATCATTTATGTGGAATTAGGTTAGAAAAAAGCATTAATTTTTCAGCATAGCTCTAGTGTCCAGTCAATGTTGTTAAGTCCGCTTTTTTTTCATCGAATTGAAAAACTGATATTTATTCAAATTCACTCAGAGCAAGATAAATAAAATGTGTACTCAGGGTTTATATCAGATATTTTTGATGTTACGCTGTTGCGAATGACGATTCCAAATGATGAATTACGCAAAGAAAAAAAAATACACAAAACAAACTGTTTGTTTTGCTCAAAACGTACACGTGGAACGCAATGTTTTAGTTTTTTCGACAGTTTTGTAAATCACCGCAAGGTAGCATATTCGAGCTCTGGAGTTGCGAATTATTCGCAACTCCAATAAACTATATCGTGCATTGCCGCCACTGTCTAATGGCGGATGAAAAGTGTAAAACAAACGCATGCTGTAGCGTATAAAATGCTAATAAGTTTAGTCATTTTTGTTTGAAGTAATGATTTTTTTTTGTTTTATTTTTATTTTTGATCTTTTTTTTAAGTACTGTGATATTCAGGCCACTTAAAAAGAAATGAGAATGATTTGAAATTAATGCAAATCACGTAGTTCGTAGTTCTGAAGCAGCCATTTCTACTCTGTTGAGTTCAATATTTATCAATTCTTGATTTAGCTACATATTCACTGTGGCCATAAGACCAGGGCTGTGGAGTCGGAGTCGAAGAGTCGGAGTCGGACTGATTTTGGAATAAAGGAGTCGGAGTCGTTGGAAACATGCCGACTCCGACTCCGGGCTTCTTTTTTTCTTTCCTTTTCACTGACTCTCCTTGCATTTTTTAAAAATTGATTACCAATTGGTTTCGATT